>NC_136487.1:79248906-79308906 GCF_053919585.1 Euprymna scolopes | reverse complement strand
GCCAAGAAAATGAGTCAAAGTTTTTCAAAAGACTGATTACACAGGATTAAACCTGCGCCCATCACGATGATCCAGAAACCAAAGCCCAATTAATGCAGTGAAAGCACTTGGACTCACCACCACCGCTGGCAAGGTCATGCTCACAGTCTTCTGTGACCAGGACGGGGTAGTGATGACAGGTTTCCTGACAAAGGGTACCACAATTATAGGCGCCTATTATGCTTCATTTTTCAGGAAATTAAGGGGAGCTATAGGAATCATCTTTCCTACTATCCTGCCCTTGCACCCTCTGACTTTCACCTCTTCCCAGCCATGAAGTTGTTTTTGAAAGGAAAGCGTTTCCCAGATGATGCAGACTTGATTTCTGAAGCCACGTCGTGGTTGGAGGATCCATCTGGGCTGTTCTACAAAAACGGTGTTCAGAGATGCATCAAACGATGGGAGAAATGCATATCTCTGTGTGGTTCCTATGTAGAGAAAGACTAATAACTGTGCCAAGTTTCTTTGCTCTACTGCTATGTGAAGTGGGTCAGGGGCATTACTTATTGCACACTCCTCGTACGTATATATATATATATAAATATATATCTAAATACATATACATCGTTTGTGATTTCCGAAGCTTTCAATAATTTTTAATTGTAATTTCTTTCAAATACTGCAAAAACCGTTGTCACACATGTTATTTATCGTGTTTATATTTTATGTACGTTTAACACGCCGCATGGCGAAAATAAATCTTTCTTTTCGCCAGCGTTTGTCATTCAGCCATAAACCCTTACTTGAATAAAGAACAAAAAACACTGTCGAGTAAAATATTTATTCACGGCAAAAAGAATACATGTGCCATTAAAATTTACACAACAGTAAATAACACCTGTGACAAGTTTCATTTATATATATATATATATATATATATATATATATATATATATATATATATATATATATATATATACAAGCGCCGGCGAAACTCGTTATGTTTGCACTTCCTTTCCGTTAATACTTTCGTTTTTGATTAATAATATGTTTCAACCCGAAGCAATATTGTAGCTGCGAAAAATGATGGGTAACGAGGTGCGTGGTTGGCGAGTACGTTTATTTCCTCTATCCCTCTATCGGCCTGATTATTTCAAACAAGCCAGTACGCGGACGCCATTAATTGTTTCTCGACATGTAAAGTTGGTAATATATGCAAACATATACGAGAATCTGCAAGTAATGCTTTTTGTAAATGAACAATTAAACTAATTAAAATTTTAACAATTGATCTCATTTAAACTGGTATGTAAAACTCTGTCAGGATACGTCGTAAAGTGGTCGTTATTTTTCCCGATAACTATATTACTGGATTTAAGTAAATATGATTAATTAACTTTTGATAATTGTTTACGAGCCCGACTACAGTCTTGCTGGTCGTTGGTTAGAATCCTGGCGTAGACAATAATGTTGATGAGCCTTATTGATTCCGAAAGTGTTGTCGGTATATCGTTATTTTATTCATAATTAAATAATTAAATCAATGGAAAGATGAATATTCAAATATAATAGAAAATATTGTTGTTTTTTGTTTTTTTAATGAAGATTACTATATTTAAAGCTAAACAATGTGGTTTGTTTTATTGTAATAATTTACTGTATTTATTGAATTACTCTCGTAAACATTTACATCGGTCGGAAAAATAGAAAGATTCTGCTTTGTGACAAATTTAGTTATTTATTGGCGATTAGTAATTTGCTTTCAATATTTTTACAACTATAAACACACAAAAAATCAAACTAGGTTTTTTTTTTATAATTGTAATCATTTTATTAGAAATAATAAAATTAATGGTTTCATAATTGGAATGTTTTTATATTTAAGCTTGACATTTGTGTACTTTGACAATATTTAAACCAAACTACTTTCGTATGTGCACTCATTCGCTCGACAACAAACTCGGGCCCCAATACTTTCTCCATGGTCTTCTCTTTTTTTTTCTTTTTATTCTGGTTGATTGTTCTCGTTCACATTTACGTGACAAAGTGAGCAAACACGAGCTCATACCTATAAAAAGTCAAGCAAAATACAAAAACACAAACCGACCCATTTTGAAAATATCAGTTCGACTGTGTGTGTGTGTGTGTGTGTGTGTGTGTGTGTGTGTGTGTGTGTGTGTGTGTGACACGATCGACCCTTTACACGCTAAGGTCCACATCGAGATGGCTCTTCAGATGCTGCACTTCTATTTCTTGTTCTCTTTCGGTGGAGGAGAAATCCTTCACGACTGAGACAATTTTTATTTTTGTACCTTTTCTCCACGTTAAAAAACGACCCTGGTGTCTAACTCTGTCCCGTGGGGAGGCATAGAAAATAGGCACATCGAGATGGTGTTTTTCAGTTTATGTTAGCTCATTTTGATCTCACGCCCTTCCTTCTACCGTGTCAAACTCGAAGCTCTCTCCACTCCCACTGACACCTACAGTAACAAACACAAAACTGTTTGCAAACGGTCCCTAAATCGTCGTAATCCGTCGCAAAACTCATGGTCACTCCTAAAACTAACTCTAAATATAGTTACGTTTATGTCCGTTTTTTCTACGCCGCATCTAGTCGTATTCAGCTTCTTTTACGTACCTTGTTAAATAACCTCTTCTTCATCTTTCTGCTGATACACCTATTCGCACTCTTTTGTATTATATTTTTCCACTTTTTAAAAATTTCTAACACCTTTGTAGGGTGGGAATAATGATAGTACTACACTTTCCAACAAAAACCTCATCAGTATGCCCTGTATTTAAGAATTCAGGTGATAAGTCATCTCCCTCACAGTACAGACCAATTAGTGTCCTATGTGTCATGAGTAAGTTGTTGGAATCCATATTAAATGAAGAAGTAGTCAACCACCTCAACAGAAACAACCTTCTTAGTGACATGCAATATGGTTTCCGCTCTTCAAGATCTACAACAGATGTGCTAACGGCTATATCACATAGGATTAGTGAATCTCTTGACAAAGGCTTCCTTTCCAGGGCAATTGCTCTTGACATATCGAAGGCCTTCGATAAGGTATGACATAAGGACCTACTTCACAAGATTTCCAGCTACGGTATTACTGGAAATGTTTTCTCAATCATTAAATCATTTCTCTCTTATAGATTTATAAAAGTAGTGGTTGATGGGTAGAAATCAGAGGTCCACAGTATTAATGATGAAGTCCCCCAGGGGTTCATCCTGGGCCCAACTCTCTTCCTGGTCTACATCAATGATCTCCCAAAACACATACTTAAATCATTCGTTGACATCTATGCTGATGACACGACCATCTATGGCAACACATCAAAGGCCGTAAATGACAAAGTTCTCTCTAATTCTCTCTCCTCTGATCTTGAGCACGTGGTACAATTAGGGAAGAGGTGGCTGGTCACTTTTAATTTATCCAAAACCAAGTTTCTATCTTTACATCATCGACGCTCTGATCTCCATCTGGCATCAAATGGATGGCTCTCGTCTTGGGGACAAGCTTCTGGGTTTGACCTTTACTCCTGATTTGAAATGGAACACGTACATCAAATCTGTTTCCAGGGACGCTGGAAAAATGGTGGGATCCTTCTACCGCTCCAGAAGATATCTCACTACTGATGTAATTCTCTATCTGTATAAAAGCCAAGTACGTCCAAGGATACAATACTGCTGCCACATATGGGCAGAAGCTGCTAACAACAGCCTATCCTGCCTTGACAGAGTACAAAATAGACTTCGTGGTTTAGTGGGGGATACCCTTTTCTCTTCCCTGCAATTTCTCTCCCACAGAAAAGACGTAGCGAGCCTGTCTTTGTTTTATCGTTATTTCCATGGCAGGTGCTCGTCTGAGCTCCAATCCCTCTTCCCCCCTCGCCAATCTTTCAGGAGAAACACCCGTCTGGCTGAAACTACTGTCAATAATTTTCCCCACTCTTTATCTGTGCTTAAATCCAAACGTAGATTCCATGAGCAAAGCTTCTTTCTTAGAACTGCACGCCAGTGGAACTCTCTGCCGCTTGCCTGTTTCCCACCTGACTACAACTTGGACGTCTTCAAGTCCAACATAAACAAACTCCTGACAAACCGTCCCCTTAAGTAAGACACTCTATCTTAACCCCCAATACTAATGATTACTACAATACTTTCTCATTGCATACTGTACACGAAATAACCCTTATTCTTGAGTGGGCTTCGGGCCTTGATAAGTGGTGAATCCCATGAAAAAAAACCCAAAAAACTTTAACCTTATACTAACGTTACTCTAAACTAACCATAAGTTTACTCTATGGTGTACTTCGTCATAATCTGGTTTTATTCGGTTTAAATTCTGTATAGGCACAATATTATTATATAATTTATTTAGAAAATATTTTAATGTTTTTTTTCGATGCATTGCTTTCTTAAAGTGTTTAAAAATAATCAATTAACTTAGGTTGGAAATACATATGTTTTGAAATCCTCAACAATATAAGCTGTATAAAATGATGAGGACTTTTTATCTATAAACATCGGTTATCAATTTCTTATTTAAAAACCTTAAGCCGTCATCAAGTCTCCTTTTATTCAGCTCATCGTTTTCATCCATTAAAAAATCTTAATTTTGGAAAAAATGATACGTAAAAACCCTGTCAAGATATGTCGTAATGTTTTCTTTTTGATTTTCTTTTAACGATAACTGTATTACTGGATTTAATTAGCCTGGGGTAATTAACTTTTCGTGTAATATTATACGAACCGACTACACTCTCGTTGATTGTTGGTTAGAATCCTGGCGTAGTCAATTATGTGGCGTTCCCGCTCATCGCACTGAAACGATTACAGTATCTAAGTCAACACTTATTACAAAGTCTTGACCGAGACAAAGTTGTCAAGTTGTTACGTAAATCATTTTAAAGATAGATGTGGCCTGCACTAGTCTACCTGTATCTATTGTATTCCCTTAGAAGAACAATAACTTTTAATTTCTTTTTAGTGAAGTGTTTACGTCTTTTCTCTTTTACCAATTCTGTTTATCATTGTAAATGCGCACCGGCTCTTATTCACACATACGTCCATGCACGAATGTTCTAGTAAATAAGTCAATTCAGATTTGAATAATACAACGAAGTATTATTGCATTAGAATTATATGCGAGACTTGAACAAGAAAAGACGTGTTAGTATGTCCTTCAAACTTGAGACGGCACGGGTAGGATAACCTGATATAGTGAAACCTATCTATCGCGTCTCCCACTCTCTCTCTCTCTCTCTCTCTCTCTCTCTCTCTCTCGCTTCTTTTTTCTTTCTTAGGCGTGCGGTTTTTGTTCTTTTTTTTTTTAGTTCGAACTATAATCTAACCTTAAAGTATTGGCAGAGTTTTTTATGAACAGACAAAAAGCAGTATGTGTCCAGAACGGTGTTGATGGAGATGTCGACGTCAAGGTGGCGATCGACTTGCGTGCGTAAAAGGCATTACGCATACAAAAAGAAACAGTAACGAGTTAATCAATGCTTATATCCTTTGCTTTTTTATTAACGAGTAGCGTTATAAATTAGGCTTTCTATTTTTTCCGTTCAAATGAATCAGACGAGATGGCACATTTCATCGTTATGATAATTGAACCCATGCAGTCATGAACTTAAAGTGTTATTTATAAGATATTGAGGGTATAGGGCTTTGGGAACGCGCCCCTTTTCCTGAATGTGCCTCAAAAGCAAAACGTATGCTATTCAATTCCTGGCAAAATTACATTGAGGAATGTTGTGTCTTTAGAGAAAAATGAATTCAGGGGCTTAAAAATCGCTCGTTCTAATAATACTACTCACGACTGTGTAGCCCTTCAACTTATTTAGATGAATATAGGAAGCTTTATTTTTGAAACGACCCTCGTATGACAAACCGCTCTCTGAACGCCCATACACAGCCATCATTTATCCCGAGGAAAAGTTTGTTGACAATAAAAATGACTATATACAAAACTTAATTCTGAATCATAAACGGTTACTCATTCTAATGGTAACCAGGTTCGTATTCGTAGCTCTACAACATCTTGAGTTAAAAAATAGGAGATTTACTTTGGGAACGACCATCGTATATTATTAGATTTTTTATTTATTCATAAAGACATGTGCAAACACTGCGGCACTGGCATGGATATGTTTCGATGTGGGGTTATTAAAAACTAACACCCCTCAAGGTAAGAATATGCCCTTTTTTTAAGTCTTCGTACTTTTCAATATATCTATTGGTTATTAAAAACTAAAGATGCCTCCTTTTTTTAGATGTTCATATTTTTATACAAAATATTATTTCTTAGTTATAAAAACGTAAGATACCCTCATGCGGAAAGCCTGTACTTTTTCATGTTTATATATATATATATATATATAAGGGAAGGGCAGACTTTTCGCCTGAGGGCATCACAGGTTGTTATAACTACAGATCAAAACATAGACATATGAGTGTCCTGTCGTTTTTACTGTCTGTAAAAAGTTATAAAATGGACTCTCCCGTCGATTTAGACGTATTAGGTTCCGCCAAAACAATAATATTGCTACGCAGATGATTTGTTTATAGTAGTGAAGGATTTGTGTAGAACCAACCATCTTTTAGGTATTACTGCTAACATCTGTCGGTGCAGATGTATACAGTAGGCCGGAGGTTTCAGCATCAGAGTTCCCATCTCCTAGATACATGTCTTAACGAAGACTAGGGATGTTTCTCTCCATGGGAATTAATGTGCCCCCAGATACCAACCTGGAAATTTCTACGACTCGGCGCGCAACATACAGACCCTGACCTTCCCAAATAGCCAGATCACCAAAGTTAAGCAACATTGAGTATATATATATATATATATATATATATATATATATATATATATATATATATATATATATATATATATAATGGATTACCCAGGTTGTATCAACTTCTCTTTACATATAATGTTCTCCATATAATTATCCACAACCACTCAAAAAAAAAAAAAAAAATTCAATAATTGTGCTGAAAAGCAAAACAGCGTCCATTCGCAGCTGAAGATTTTGCTAACTGCATTTCATTTCCTCTGATGATATGTGCCATTGTTGAAAATCCATGGATTAAGGAAATGAAAATAACCCCTTCTATATATTCCTTTTATCAAACAATAAATTCTTAAATAGAATGTATGTTTCTATATGTTTTTTTTTTTCAGAATTTAAAATTTAAGCACGAAACTTATATATTGCTCTATTCTTAAATATTGAGCTTTTCCTTTTTGGCTAGGATCTCCTTGAAAGTATTACTTCAAGTAATATCTATCAAGATTTTTCATCTGAATTCTATCAGTGTCTTATCTCGCTTATATATATATATATATATATATATATATATATATACATATATATACAAATAAACTAATCGTATTCAACAACTAACAATGAATAAATAAATAAAGCATGAGATAAGAAAATCAAAATTAAAAATAAATAATTGACTCTTACCCACACACCCTCACGTTTATAACCAATATAAAAATAGAATATAAATACACCTGCCTCAATAAAGAAAAGGATAACCACAACAACTGCTACTCCTGACGACGATCGATAGAAAGCGTTTAAGAAGAATATTACCGAACAATAACAAATACTGGGCGCAATAATATTCAACCCACCAGCCGAAATAATAAAAGACCGCTCGGCGAATTGAAAAGTAAACCAACAAAATCGGAAAATATAATATAACTCAGTCGTATTCAAAATGTAGATTCCATGAATACAGCTTCTTTCTTAGAATTGCACACCTGTGGAACTCCCTTCCGTTTGCCTGTTTCCCACCTGACTACAACTTGGATTTCTTCAAGTCCAAGATAAACAAATTCCTGATAGACCGCCGCCTTAAGTAAGACACTTTATCAAATCTCCATTATTAACGATTACTACGATATTATCCCATTGATTTCTGTACACGCAATAACCCGTATCCTCGAGTGGCTTCCAAGCCTTGCTAAGTGGTGACTTCCATGTAATATATATATATATATATATATATATATATATATATATATATATATATATATATATGGCGGGGAATGAGAGTGCGTGTGTATGCATGTGGGAGTGAGTGTGTGTTTGACATATACGAACGATTCAAACGAGTAAATATTGTACGCTTGCCTAGAAATAATAAACAAATAATGATTATTTTTTTAATGGTATTGTTGACATCGTTCCAGGCAGCCATGGTCCTATAGGTGTTTTAGAGAAATGTTGATAATTTTTCTAATTTTTTTGCTGATGAAGACGTAAGCGATTTCTTCTTAGAAACCCACATATAGTAAAAAATTTTATACTTTACATTTTTGAACTTGTACTTTCGACAGCGTTAAACATACATTTATTTTATTGGAAATGAAACACAATATGATATGAAAGTCCTTAATTCGCGGAGTTCCGAAGAAATACTTTTTCTTCTCGTCAGAGAGGAACGGTAAGCAAAATATACAAGGAAATTTTGCTTGTAAAGTATTTAAGGTAAGTATGACAAGAATCATAATAGCGTGAAAATGAAATGCGGAATAATGAAAACAGTTAAGTTGAAAAAACGAATATATATATATATATATATATATATATATATATATATAATTCCACAGCCAAACAACGTCGCAGCCCACAAGAGCCATGGCAGTCAACGAACCGGAAGTCCAAGACTCGAGTTTCGCCCTCATTTCGCCTCATCAGTTAGACACATACGAACTCAGGATTCGAAACCAAAGCCTCTTGCATGCGAGGCAAGCACTCTACCAACTGAGCAAACGTCCCGCATACAAGAATTTCAATTAACCAACACAGATCAAGCAAACCGGGCTAAAATCCGACTGTGAAATGAACCTACTTCGTATCGACAAGGGACAAGTTACTTACCCCCCCCCCCCGGGACAAAAGATATGAAAAATTGCAGGCTTTTTGAAGATCATTATACTATTCTATGGTTAATTTTTTTTACAATTGTAAAAAAGAACCTACATTTTTCAACCAAGGAGAAAAAATAATTCTCGATGTTTCGTGGGTTTTATTAAAAACGTGTAGGTTGCAATATAATTATGCTTTTTGTCCTTATCTGTAAACCGAAAGATAATGCGCCACAATTAAAAACAGCCTACAAACTATGTTATTAATTACATAACTACAAAACGAATCTGACAAAATGACATACATTTCTATCTTGATAACCCCGAATCTAACAAAAGCCGAGTGAATATTCAACAAATTTGAAATCAACTAAAAATGCAATTATATTCAAACATACAAGCTATTGAATAATACCTACGAAACAGACTAATCGTCGAACATTTTGTGTCTATGTTAAACACACACACATACATACATACATATATATATATATATATATAACTGCTGCTTAAACTCATGCCGTTATAAATAAGAATAGCGTCTTTGAATTTTAAACCGTTATAAACTAGAAGAACGTATATAAGCATTAGCACATAATTAATATTTAATAATAACCCCCTCCTATTATATGCACTCCTACTACTTTAAATTACAACGTCCTCTCCCTTACACTCCCCCTTCTTATCTAACTGCCCTTCATCTGCTACCATTTTTCCATTTTTATTTGGTATTATAACTCAGTCCACCTATGAATTCTGACGAAGCTAGTGCGATATTTCCTCTTCTTTTTAAAGAGTCCCCCCTAGCTGAAGCAATATGTAAACTCATTCTGGACTCACAGTAAAAAATTTCCTATATACTGCTCTGGCTACGCATTGGGCACTCTAGTCCGTTTTTTTCGCCACTGATAAATATATATATATATATATATATATATATATATATATATATATATAATACAGCTGTAATTACAAATTGAATTAAAGGAGTTTAAAAATATTTCTATAGGAAACTAACTCGAAGGCTGAGTGGAGGCGAAGTATATATCGATCTATTCCAAAATATGTCTATATTGAAAATCATTATTTTATCATTTAATTACATTTCCATTTTTAATTTTCCCAGAGATTTTGTTGGAGATTCATTCTTTACACATATCGTACAAACAGACATATATATATATATATATATATATATATATATATATATATATATATATATACATGTATATATATGTATGTATATATATATGTATATATATATATATATATATATATATTACTTGATTAACCGAATTCGCGCGCATTTATACGCATGTCTTTCTTCAAGTCGACGCATCCATTCATATTTAAATAGAAATAAAGACACCGCAAGAATAAAAAAGAAACAATAGACAATGTGTTAAACTCATTAATTTTTCGATTAATATTGGTTTCCTTAATAAAATCATTAAATCAATCAAGAATTACTAATTGAATTAATGATTAATTATTCTATTCCTTGAATTATTGAATATTTTGAAATATTTTTTAAAATATTTTAATTAATAGATTGCAACTAATGCAAAGGAATGTTAATTCGATATTTTTCATGAATTGTGTAGAAAGTGAAATGTATTTTCATTATTTATTTTGCTTTCGTTGTCAAAGACGTTTAAGGTCAGTCCATCGCCCAAGTATTGATCTGCGCAAATCAATAGAAAATCCACGACTGCTTGCATGTAGTCTACTATTTCTTGATCGTAAGGTATTTTTTTTAGCTAAATACCCTATCAAAACGATGGTGAATTTTTGATGGGACAACCTCCTGTCTGTGAAATGCATGTATTATTCTTCTTTTTTTTTTTTTTAGATATAACTTACTCGAATTTGGATTTATTTGCAAAACAACTTGGAAAGTATACACTTTTTTACATATAGTTTTTTCTTTCAAGGGGTAGTCATCAGCTAAATTGCTTGAAAATAAATATAACAGGATTAGTTTCAGTCCAACGATGCAAGCTTTCCATTCAGGATTGACTAGCAGGAACACGCGAAGTTTTGTTGGGATTGAATGTTCCACGCCCTCAGGCATTTATGGTTACCGAAAAAGTTGAAATCGTCGATTTCCCAATCAAATCGATTAATTGCTTGCTCTAGTTAAGGACTCACTCACACAGTATATCTGTAGGAAGATTCGTATCCCTCTTCGCGGTGACTTAGCCCACAGCATATTGTAGTCTACATTGCACCGCAGATAATCTACTGTTGGGTTTATAAAAATTATCTATAAATAATGAATGAAAATTAA
Source organism: Euprymna scolopes (assembly GCF_053919585.1). Lineage (NCBI taxonomy): Eukaryota > Metazoa > Mollusca > Cephalopoda > Sepiida > Sepiolidae > Euprymna > Euprymna scolopes. The sequence continues at coordinate 79,297,734 of NC_136487.1, read as the reverse complement.
CAGTCAAGTATTATGGGTGCTCCAAAACAGAAGCATTAATTTCGAACACGCACCTGTCTTACCAAATAACCAACTGTTGACCTTAGTAAATTATGTACACATAATTACTTGAATTAAAGAAAAACGTACAAAAATCAAGTATCATGATTCAATTCCGCTCTAAAACAGAAACATTCATTTCAAACGCGCTCCTCTCGTATAAAAGAAGCTATATTTTATTTTATAGACTGGGTCATTACTGCTTGTGCGGTGATAAAACTTCTCAAATACACTTTTCATGTTATGCTGTTTCAAAATGTAAAATTTGATCAAAATCAGCCTTCATTTTTAATATGATTTTTCGATTATCGATTTTCCACACTTATCAAAAGCATTCCGATATAAAACCCACATAGGAACGTTCCCAGAAACATCGTTTGAAATTAAAAAAAAAATCTGCTCAGCCGTTTTCTAGTCAGTAGGGAACACACGCAAATAAAAGGTTCCTTTTATATAACTGATTTTAGAACAATTCGTTTTAATTAAATGACTAAAACAAGTGGGGTATTTACGGTTGATTTCGTATGGTATCTTATCGTCAATGCAGCTGGTTGGTTGGTTGGTTTTGTTTTACGGCATATCAATCCTTTTCATGTTATTTAATGCCGAATCCAGTGATTTTTAAGAACAATTTTTTAATAGAGTATATTTGTTTTTTCAAGTCGGTTTCTATTTAACCTATAGCTGAGACCCTAACAGTTACTACCTCCGGGACAGAGTGAACCTGGGAGCAATGGCAATTAAAGGGTGGCTCCACACTCCCCAATGCCCGCAAGCTGAGACCTCACCAAGTTTCGTTGCTCTACTGCTATGGGAAGTGGGTCAGGGGCATTACTTATTGCCCGCCCCTCGTAAGGTCATATCCAGGACCGATATCCTCAATGCAATGTCAATGTTGGATAGCCCTTACGTAAAGAAAAAAAGTAACACTTTTAAGTCAAAGTTGACAAAATTTATTTAGAAAATCTCATTCAATTTTAATGCACATTATTTTTAAAAATTTTTAAACATTCATATTTGGCACTCAGCTACATCTTATAATAAGAGACTGCTTTTTTACAGAAAGAACTGTTTCATTTTCAATGGTTTTGTAAAATGTTGACGTAGGTACAACTGAAGACAGGCACATTTTTTGCAGATATGAAACCCAACAAAACCGGAAGTCCAATACTCAAGTTTAGCCCTCATTTGGGCTCATGTTAGACACATCCGAACTCAGGATTCGAAATCCGAGCCTCTTGCATGCTAGGTAAGCACTCTACCAATTGAGCAAATGCGCCGCACACAAGAAAGTCTTATTAACTATCATAGATCAAGCAAACCGCAAGGAAATCCGACAGTGGATTGCACCTACCTTCGTCTCGAACAAATAAATTCCTACTAGTGAGACATCGACTTGAGTTAAGGCTGGTTTCGATGATCACATACCTTGTTCGAGACGAAGGTAGGTGCAAAATTCTCACAGCCGTACTTACCTTTGGCTGTGCTTCGACCAATTCTTTTCGAGCTGGAGGCTCGGTCCGAACCATACACCTAATATTTTAACCGGGCCATCAGTTCACTCAAAGCTACCTGTCAACGGCTACCTACCAGGCGGCCAACCCAAGGTTAATGGATTTATTGCGTTGATCACGCCCCATGTAGCCTCTTCGAACCGTGTGAGTGTCTTAATCACCGCCATTATGTGTAAACTCGACACGCAGACAGTGACATCATCAGCATACGATGTGACCATGGCTCGCGCACCATCAGGGAGTGCGACACCGCGTAGGCCCAGTCCAGCCGTCCCTGTCTTCATATTGCGTATGAAACACACTAATGCGTGGACGTAAAACAAGGGCGACAACAGACTTCCCTAACGCACTGACCGAAGGATAGAGAACGGCGTCAACCGCATCCAGTTTACCTGTACCACTGCAGTCGGTTGAAAATACAGGACGGAGACTCGTCTGATGAAGGTCGGACTAAAACTGGCGGCCTCTAAGACATACTCCAGGAATCGATTGTTGACCCTATCGAGCGTCTAGAACTAATGTAAATTGCTCAACGCGGCTTCAATATCGTTTTCTTACTCTCTATGATCGTGTGAATCAAGTGCAGATTGTTTTGAATCAATTTCCCTGTCACAGCGTAATTTTGATCCAGTTCGATCAAGTCCGTGATAACAACCTACAAACGATTCGTAAGAACTCTGGCCAAAATCTGTAAATCTGAGTTTAACAGAGATAGGTGTCTATAATCATTTAGCGTACCCCAACATATTCGCATTTTTTCTTCAGAATTGTGATCACGCCTTTGTTAACCTGACCTGGAATTGATTTCGTGTCAAACCAGTTGTCAAACACACCCGTCAGAATCGAAACGAATATGTGCGACATCTTCAGAGACAGCTCGTAGGGCAGTCCATCGAACCCCGGTGATCTGTTTTAGCCAACGTGCTTCAGAGCAGCAACTACCTTGCACTCCTTAACTCGACCATCACAGCTAGCTGCTCGGGTCGCATCCAGGTGGGTCGAGCCAGCCAAATTTCTGCTAAACTCCTGGACGCAGAGGCTGGGCACTTTGGTGAAGCGATCCGTTAAATGCACACGAAACCGCTCGCAAATATCCCGAGTCAACACTATGGTTTGTTCTTCCGGGCTCTGAATCTGACGAATATAGTTGTCCTATTTACGACTAAAATCTACGCTCGGAAGCGTCAACATTCACAGCTTTGTTGGACACTTTTTCTAACCCAAACCTAACTACCTGACTCGCATACCGGTCGCTTGCCGAACGTTTCATACCCCCCTTTAGCTAGATCTTTCTGTAGGGAATCCCATAGGTCACCACATTTGTCAATCTATTCACTAAGTGCTTTTCTGCGTTAACCTTAGATAATGCGAGGTGCTGACTGCATTTTACAAAAAAGTCCCTAATGCCGCATTTGGCGCTTACTCTGTAGATACTGGGACAAGAGATGTTTTCTACCTTGCCTCCGTTTACTAACAACAGGTCTGGGTAGGTAGTCAGACATGAATGCCGATTAGAGAGCCACCTCCACACTTCCCACTCCGGGTGATCCACACGGAACCTGTCGACAAGATCGCACTGAGTCATTAGGTCAAACAGGTTTGTCTCACACCCATCCGTTCCTTTATCACTAGCCACCTTATCTATTCGGGTTTCAAGAATAGAACACCTCCAACCGCCCAAAAAGGAGACACTCCCGAATGCAACTGGGCGAATAAACCGATATGACTTGAAACCCTCTATTTTTCACGGCAACATCGACCACAACCAGTCTGCCATCAACGGCCATGTGTGCAACGTTTACTCTTGCTGATAGAGTGCGTTTCACTAACAGAGAGAACCCTCTCCTATAGCGGTTACCAAATGCTGGGAAGACACCGAAATCCCCAAACAGCAGTCGCTGATCGTCTACTGAACCGTAGTATGTACCTTGTGCCGCGATTACATCTAGGTTAAGGGTTATGACGTCCCTCAGTATGCAAGCAACTTTGCTTCGACATCTCGTGCGTCTGGCATTCAAGTTTCCTAAGCTCAAGACCGCGACTATTGCAACCAGACAGTGTCAACAACCGGCCCAAATTCTACGAGAGGATACGATGCCGGAGAACTAGCTGAGATTGTCCGTTAACAACTCAGACGTAACACGTCGATCTCGAGCTATTTCTCCGATATCCAGGCATGTGAAAGGCTCTATAACATTAGGGGTGGACGTAAATCGAAACCTTCTCCCCACATCTTTCTGCCGGTTTGTTGAGGGAGTGATGTCCGTCTGTTGCATAGTTGTTATTAGAAAAGGACTGGTGTTATATATTTGTTGTTGTTGTTGTTCATATTGTTTGTAAGAGGGTCTTAGAGTGGTCATATTGTGAGAGATCATATTGTGTGTAAGATAGACAGGGTATATATAAAGAGACAGGGTACACGTAAATACAGGAGAGCCGACGTCATGTAATACACAATGAGAGATTTGATATATCGATAGATAGACCGAGAGTTAGTGCGTTTGACATTTATACTGTTTGACAGTTCTGTGAATGCGAGTGTTTTTATAATATTGACGCATATATTTCTTTACCTATTTTTGAGATGATGATTTTAACAAAGTCCTTATGATATAAATTGACAATACCTTCTCTGTTGAATAACATAACACGAAGACGCAGATACAAAAAGATGATAATATTCGTTTATTTCATTTTTAACGGTCAATGGTTTTGCATCAAGGAATTCAAGTCTTTATATGATTTTTTCTTCTCCTCTTCTCTTCCAAGGTTCCATGTCAGCTCTGTCTCTGACTCCTCTCTTCTCCTTTGACTGACTGATTTATCTAACTAAAGCTCTCTATATTGAGAACTCATGACGCCATTGCATGCCCAACACGTGCATATCATACTCGTGGGCTGACATGCTTCCTCTAACCTAATTTTCCTAACCCACTTTACAAATATGTTTAATATTTTCCATTGTCCGTTTTTAAATTCCTTATTTTAATTTCATTTCTTTAACAGAAACAAAATTACACCATTACATTTCTTTTTCAATAAACATATATCTAACTATTTTATGTGAAGTAAACAATGGTAATTCCACATTCTATTTTCAATAACATTCTGTATTTATTTTAACTTATGATCGGAATTCTCAATTCTAAATCGAGCTTCGCAAGTTCGAATCCTCGGCTATCCCATCTCATATTTACTCACTTACAAGGAGAGGCGGCTGTTCTTTAACACCTCCTCCACTAATCTAAGTGCAAGAATTCCCCCTTGGCCGCATCTATCATGATACACACCGACCTTGTTCTCTCCACTCGAATCTTGTCAACATCTGGGAAATTCTGGGGGTTCTCAATCTCGTTTCACAGAACCTTCATAGGGATCTGAAACGGATGTAGCAGTCCAGGCTTTGGTGTGATGCTGCCAACCGCATCGTGATTATCTACGTTACAAAGCTTGTCTCCTGGAAGGAAGTTGAGTTTTCGGGTTTTCACTTTCCTGGTAGGTGAAGCTGAGATACGTCTTCTTCTGCTCTCGGGTATCGGCTTTTCTCTGGAGAGATAGCGTGCACCGATTGGGAGGGTAATCAAGGAGGCATGGGGATTCCGGTTTAGCAGTGGGTTGGCGTTTTTCGTGGGTCGGAACTGAAAAGAAGGTAATCTCTATTTACTGTGGAGTGATAAATAGACCTAGCCTCCTTTGCCTTTTTGGGGCTTTTTGTTGTCCTTCTTTAGCGTCTTCTATGTTGTCCCTTGGGAGTCTGATGGCAATGAACGAACTAGACTCTTGCTTTTCAAACTGTCATTATTCAACATGTTAGTGGAGGTGTTTTACGTATAGTGCGACCCTTCGGGAATCTGCACCCTTTTTACCACAGAGGGCTGCCCCTTTTTTGAAGGGGAGTTCTGTTTAACCACCTGGCTCTACCACTTTTGTAGCTGTTCGTGGTGGTGGTGGGGGTGGTGGTGGTAGTGTCATAGACCATAAATATGCTGATGGTGCTGAAATTGATGTGCCCCACTCCGTCTCCATTCTAGGCCTGGATGGTGCAACAGTTTTCCTACTCGGAGCAGAAGCGGCTTTTGGCGGGTTCTTCTGTGGGCATTCCTTGGTCATACACCCCTGCTTCTGGCAATGCCAACAATGCGTCTTTCTTCCCTCGATGATGACTCTCATCGTCCAGGTGTCGCACAAGAGCAGTACGGGGATGTTTTTGGAGCCATCCGGGTACAGTCGCATTTTGATATTGTAGTACCCTATCATTGAGTTACGGGGACCATGGACCGGGATCACGGCGTCGACGTCCCCATGCTTACTCATCACAGCAGTGAGCTTGTTAGATTTAATATAGTATGGGACGGCAAAGACGGAGATAGTTCTCCATCTGCTCAGGTACTCCGACCTGAGGCATAAAAGTTTCCACTTTAAGTCGGACCTGCACAAAACAATGCTATCATCGCTGGTGGGCAGCGGAGGTCACCTATGGCGTAGCTTCTCCGGCAGATGTAAGTGGCGGATATATTAAACTCGCCAAGAAGCTGCGCCATGGTTTCCTTTCTTTTTTCAGTCGGTTAATAGAGATACTATTCTCCTCACTAGTCCTTCCAGCACACCTGGCGCAGTTTCGAGGCATTACAGTCTATCAGGTCTTTGTAGATGGAATCAAAGTGTCGGCGGTAATCCTCAGTTGCACGTTGTGACTGGGGTCCCAAATTCTTTTCCCCAGTTTTGCTTCCCTTATTGGTAATCTTTTCTGGTTTCAGTGTCACCGGGTGTGGTAACGACTTCAATGGACACTGGGGTGCCATCGGATGTGGCACCCCCAACCGAACATACGGGCACACTAGAGTCCCTTTGCATCTCCAGCAGGAGCCCACCGATTCGGAGCAAGGAGACTGTCACCGAATCACCTGTACTTAGGTCTCCTCGAACCTGATAGCTGCTTAATTCATGCCGAGTAAGGGGCGATGTGTAAAAAATAGAAAAAAAAGCAAAAAAATTAGTACGTCCTTGGGTAGACTTGATTCCCAAAGCCTGAGGTGACAACAATATTTTACTTTAGCAATAATTAAAAAGCGAACCAATTTGCTTTGGCGAAAGTTCAGTCTCTGCAGAATAGATACTACACTTCGATCTTAGTCCAATCTTATTTTGCAATTGAAAAAGAGACACATGCCATACATTACACGCTGCAAAAGTTAAATTATTACTTACATAGTGCTAGATGCATAATTTACTCGAATCATAGACGGCTCCAATACTTGTTAAACAAAACAAAAAAAATCAGCATCGGTCTTTGTATATAGCTTCATACAATTGTGAAATTAATTATTTGAAGGGCATGAAGACTGTGTGTGCAGATCTATTATCACGTTGTAAAGGCACTTCAAGTACCAACCAGGATAAACAAGTGGTAATAGATGTTAGCGCAATGAACTAAAATCGATTCGAATATCGGAAATTCGCTAAATTTAACGAACGGTCTTAAGCAGAGAAGTTTGAAATGCTTACACGGGCAGAATTTGATATAGTACGTGAGCAAGAAGATAAAAAATAATTAATAGGGAGAAGGTCACGAAGGCTGAAAGAAAAAATCATAATTTTAGTGAAATCATATATGATTTTTCTCACATCCGAACGAGGACTCGATTGTGAAACTATATATTCTAACCCACCTCAGGCCCATATACATCGTAACGGTAAGGTAGAACGATTACATAGAACGATGAAAGATGTACTAGCGAAAAAGGTGACACTCCATATATTAAATTTAACGCTAGTGAATTTACAAAGTTCTTTCCTTTTTGTTTATATTGCAGTCGTAATGAAGTCCTCCGATTAGATAAGTTATGAGGATCTCGCTGAAATGACTATGGAGAAGATTATTATGAGATAACTCTCCAGGAGCAACAGTAGACTTTCACTTCAGTTAGAAATAAACGGACGAAACCGAGAGAAAGGCAGATATACAGCCTAGGAAGTAAGACAAAGGTTGCAGAATTCAAAGTTGTTGACTTTGTGTATTAAAAAAAATGGCTGTTGTTTTACGTTGTACTAGAGAAAACTGATCCCGTAACTTATCAAAGCAAGAATCAACTCACGACTACAGTCAAAAGGCTCGTGTTGGGCATCTTCGTCCGGCTGATGTGAACAAATGAAATATTCCATCTCCGAGATCCAATATACGAAAGACAACACAAGCGGCCCCATTAAGTTGGGACCCATCGGATACAGAAATCGAAGAGGAAGATAAACAATACGAATGTTGTCAAAAGAATGTTTGCAATGAATAAGATATTCCAGTGATGGAACGCCATCTAACCATGAGATGAAAATGGAAGTTAATGTTTGGAGAGGAAGTTAAAAACTATGTAGGAAGCCGGTATGAAAATCTATCTAGCACAAGGAGAGAAATATAAATGTTATGACTAATATAGCAGGTGGATGAATCAAGAGTTGTTTAAGAAAATTAGAAAAAATCTCGTATGAAGAAAAATAAATAAGAAACGAATCTGGCTATACCATGAAGAGTCATCTGCTATGAAACTGTTGGCAAGCAATAATCTGACTTTATTGCTAGAATAAAAGTATACCGTTTCAGTTTTGTGCATTTAAATTCACAATACGAGCAAATATGAAAAGCAATCCAATATTGCGTGAATATAGTCTTGCTTTGATTTGCCTGGCATTGTTATATATTGTTGCTGATTAAAACTTTAATTTTTGAGAACTAAGCTGAAGAATTTCGATACTTATTCAGTGATATGTCTGGAAAAAAAACCCTACATTTTCGCTATTGAAACAGTTCAATCGTCGCCGATTTATGTTGCGGCAATATAATCCACTGGATTCGTACTTATTATGTTGTTTGCATTTAATGTTTATTATTACTACAGACGCACAAATTATTTAATAAATAAAACAGTAAATATGAAGATTTTGTTCACTTTTGAACAATCCTTGCAAATTAACACCTTTATAGGTTTTGCGGGAGCTGAAAAAAAACACGATTACAATTCCGGCAAAAAAGTAGTTGAAATTATCGGAAGAAATGTTAATGTCAAAAAAGTTTAAGGGGGAGAGGCTGAAAAGAAAAATAAAGTTTTAAAGTCCGGCAAACAAGAAGAATGCTCCTTTAAAAACATGGGGATCACGTGTACATAATAATTTAACGTACAATAAACACCAACTTTATGGCCGTCTTCTGTTGGGGGTGGAGGTGTGGGGCCAGCGTATAATGAACACAACTTCACGTAAACTGCGCACCCACCGTTTTTTTTTTTTGGGGGGGGGGGGTTAACAGGCATTAATAATCGATTTGACGTGCACCTACCACAAGCAAAAAGGTGGTGCTCATTTTACGTTAAATTCTGTTTTGTGTACGTGGACCCCCACCTCAGCCGAGGCATTAATAATAGATTTTATGTGCACCAACCCCAAAACAAATAAAGTGAGTGCTCATTTTACGATGAATTGTGTTCATTGTACGTTGACCCTCTTCCCCGAAAAATAAATGTGACCATAAAGTGGCTGCTCATTACGCGTATTTTTTATTATAGAAAAGTGATCCCCACTTTTTAGAAACTAACATCTATTCAGATCTTACAATCTACTCGTATACCTGATTTTTTTTTACATTATTTTCGTTTTCAGCACACTCGAAAACCTTTAAAAGTGGTCATTTTAAAGGATTTTTCGAGGGTGGAAAAGCTCTTCATATTTACAAAAAAAAAAAAAACAAAAAAACAAAGACAAAAAAAACAATGTAAGATTATTTTTTACAGTGAGTAAATCTGTTCCATTTTATAATTTATAATTAAAAGCTTTGAACAATACAAAGTACAATTTTGGGTAATTATTTTTAAATTGCGAAGCGGAGGGTCTTTTGTAAATATTCTTTCACATTTTTATAAATATTCTTCCATCGTACGATTAAATAAAAAAAAATAGCGTAAAAGTTTAATTTAACCTAAAAACACTAATTACTAAGGAGGGGAGAGTCTTTTGTAAATATTCTTTCACATTACGATTGAATAAAAAAAATAGCGTGATATTTGAATTTAACCTGAAAATAGTAATTACAAATAGCGCGATAACAAAAATGCGTAAACAGCAAATTTTAAAGTAGATATTGATCTAGGATGCATACGACGGCAGAGCGCAATACTATCGCCGCAATTTATCAATAGTTTTTTTTTCAGGACGAATTCATATCTTACGATATTTATTTTTTTTTTTACGATATTTTTCATTACAAGTCTGAAGCACACATAACTTACTAAACACCCTCCCCATGTAAAGAATGGCTTTCACAATGATATCATTATTATTTTAGCTTTTCGCATGATTACATTTTTAATAATAACGTGATTAAATTTAACCCATTTAAAATTTAGTAACCTGATTCACCATTGTTTGTTATTTAAATAAACCGTTCTGTTTATAATGTTTACTTCTACAGCTTAATTAAAACATCCACTTTCTTAAAATAGCGTTTGCATTTATATTTGGTAACGTACAGGTGACTACTGGAATTTAGTTTCCTTTAAGGCACACAGTTTGATAGTTCTTTGTTACCATAACTGGAGTCTTGCCAAATAAAATACCTTGCCCTACACTTTACCCTGAACCATACCCTGAAAAATACCCCTACCGTTAGAGCAAATTTTGTGACAACCCCATCCTCAGGCACAAAATGGGGTGTCTATTCCGAAAGCCATTTTTAACATGAGGAGGTTGGCGGTTAACAAACGATAAAAACAACAACAGCCGTATTTTAATTTTTTATGCGTACGGGGGTGCTTGCGACCACCGGGCAACGCCGGATAACGAGTCCTGCTAGTTATAAATAAAAATGCCGTACGTATTAAATGCAACGTTAAATTCCATTTTATAACATGAAGTAAAAAGAAAACGGAAAGACACTGAGACATGTGTATGCGAATATTATATTTTCTTCAAACAGTTCATTTCTTGTAAGTAAAACCAAAATAAGAATACTCGAGCAGAGATTGAAACCAAGTAAATCAAGTACGATAACTATTAAATTACTTGACACGAAAACAGTAAATCAAGTACGATAACTATTAAATTACTTGACACGAACTTTACAAATGGTTTCAAACGTTCTTATTTTTAACATAAAGAAGTTGCCATGCTTAACGATCGCGTATGAAAACAATTAAAAATCCGATCACCCCTCCACATGTAACCATTTTTTAATTTGACTCTTAACATTAATTTTTTTCCGGAGGAAAACCGATTAAAAAGTTTCCCACGTGTACGATTATCCTATTTACCAAATTTCAAGTAGATCAAATATTCTTTGAGTATAGGAATTGAGAAGTCCTCACACGTATCTCACTTTAGATAGATAGATAGATAGATAGATAGATAGATAGATAGAATAGCAAGCCGCGCGACGTTTCCTGGCCGTAAAATTAGATTTATTTAATGAAGCTTTTCTTATAAACAGAAATATCGCAGGTATTAAGCATAACGTTAAATTCCCTAAAATAAAACAAAACAAGTAAAAAAAATACAGACAAAAAACTGAGAAAAGTGCTTGCGAGTATTAAAATTTTCTAAAGAGTTCATTACTTTTAAGTAAAAAATACACGGGCTGAGATCGAAACCAAACTTTAAGACAAGGCGTGAAGTACAATAACAATTAGGCCAGCTTGACATGACCTTAAAACAGTGTTTTCAAATTTAATATAAATGATCGATCATGCGAACGATTAACAAAAGCGCAATCAGGTAACAGGTGAAAAAATACAATCATTGGATGACCCCAACTACCAATCAATTTGACCGTTAGCAGCCCGTTTCTTCACTTTAAAAAGTTTTTCATGTCTGATTAACCTATATACCAAATTTCCAGCTTGTAACTCAACATTTGTTGAGTATATTAGTTGAGAAGTGTCCTCACACAAACATTCTCACTTATATATATATATATATATATATATATATATATATATATATATATATATATATACATGTTTCGCCCTCACTCATCAAAATTTGAATCGAGGGATTTATTCTTTAGTAATTTGTTTTCCTTAAGATAAAATAATGGTGGATAAATGTCCGGTTTATATTCGATTGTCGTGGTTGGGGAAAGTAAGTGAAAAATTCACCAAACAAATTAGTTCAACACCTGTTGAAGGATGTTATTTTGCTTCAAATGTTCGTGCTGTGTATAATGCAAAACCATTAATGGCTTCCAATAAAAAAGATGTTCTACCCCCTCATCATATTAGTAATGTCATTTATTCATTTAAATGTGGTTGCGGTGCCGACTACGTAGGTCAAACGTCTTTAAAATTGGAAAGTCGCATACAACAACATGTACCGAGCAAAATAAAAATGGAACATTCCTACCTACCGACGCTGTAAACAACACATATGGATTCGCTATAACAGAACACTTTATTAAATACTGGGATTGTGCAACGAACTTCAGCATCGACTCTTTCTCCGTATTGAGTCGAGCTCACTCCGTATATCATCTAAAAGTCTTGGAGACTGTTTACGTTCGCCTTAGGAAGCCTTCCCTTTGTAAGCAAAAGGTCTGCTTGTTGGGTTTGAAGGTGATCAGCCTCTAAAATTCATCCGCATACGATTGCTCTTGCTCCCGTCTCTTTTTTTTAGATTTAATCATTAAGGAAAACAAATTACTAAAAAAAAATTTCGATGAGTGAGGGCGAAACATGTCAATTGACTCATTTTGATTTTTTTTCTATTTCCCTACTTTTGTTTTTTAGTCGCTATCCATTTTTCTTTTCTCCTCGATTTTTTTTAAAATAAAATGAATTCCGAAGGAATACGTCTTCCCGTCACAATTGCCTTAATATATATATATATATATATATATATATATATATATATATATATATATATATATATAACATGAACTCATTTTCCCATAAGATTTCGACCTTAATAAAATTAAAAATCAAGACATGTCATGCAAATGTAATCTGCACAAACTGCAGCACAATATCTGAAGTGTCTTATAGGCATATTACCTCTCCACTTCCTCGATAATTGTAGATTCCTATATTTTTTCTGCTGAGTGTTCACGGCCACAATCGGTTTAACATCAATGGAAGTAGTAAAATCTTTTCTCTCTAATTAATTTATCCTTCCCCCATCACCAATTACACCGTTTCCGGATCGTTCACAAGGGAAATTTACGAAGGAACGCCGGTTTGAATTTTCTTTACTTCGTAGTTGCTTAAAAATAACTGGTATGGAATTTTACCGTGCCTATCCGTTCTATGCTTTCTGTTGGGTGAAACGCAGCACGAAATTACTCGATAATGATATTCCCACAAACATTAATTCTTATCCCACACTTACTTTTACGTTGCTTCATTATCATTTATATTATTTCAACAAATTGCATAGAATACTATTACAACACTCTCTTACAGAAATTCGTGTTCTGCAATACGACTTCAGTTTACACATAGAAAATCACGTTTATTAAAATACTCGAAACGAACTAACTTTGGATTCCATATTTTACTACAAACTCATTTGGTCGCCAACTCTTACGTATCCAACTTTACTTATGACACGTTTGATTTTCTTTCAGCGTATCCTCATCGAATAACACTTAGCAGCCGATATTCAGTTAAATGCACTTTCATATCACATTGCATTATACAACCGTTAACTTCTTTTATGTTAAGTTACTTAAAATCACTAAACTCAGCTTAATGCTCTGTGGCGTAGTAGTTACCTACATTAGTTGTTTTGTTTTTTGCCTAAAGACCTAGAATGAAATTTGAAACACCCTTTCATTCATTAAGTTTATTTACGATTTCTATTTACTAAACTAGATTCCGTTGTATTTTTGTGCCAATAACACAGTTGCCTACAAAAATGGAATGGAATTTAACACTTCCTTCGTTTCAATTATTTCTCTTAAAAAAATAAAAACGTGAATTTACTTTCATTTCTTTGCCAGCGAGGGAGGATAATAAAAACATAAGTTATATTGTGGCATTTTCTTTTGACATGTTTGCCATAAAACATTAGTAATTCTTTCAAGTTTCCGCGCAAAAAAAAAAACATACAGATGAAATTTTAATTAAAAAAAAAATTGGTTCCTTTTGTTTGCTAGGGGCGGGAGACAAATAAATAGAGTTCCATTTCTTTGCCATGAGGGGGTTAGTGGAAACATCAACAATAATGTCATTTTTTTCTCCAAAAATTGGCCACGTTTTTCTCCATAAATTGGCCACTTTTTCGTAAAAAAAAAAAACTCATTTCCGGTTTATTTCGTTTCCAAAATAACGCCCGCTGTTTGCATTTCCTTAAACTTTACTCCCGTCATATATTATCTAAATCGTTTCATAAGGCAGTTAACTAATGCATTTCATTCAGTATTTGAAACGTTGAAATTATTCTTTGGTCGGTAGCAGGGGGAGGAGAATTAAAAAGATAAGCTGAATTATTTCATTTTTTCCAGTTAAAAAGGCGATCAACTATCAGAAGTCAAACAACAAGAACATAGAGTTCCTTACTTGAGTATATAACAATCTTTCACGTTTTACACAATACAATTTTTTTTTACAATATGCCACCAATAAAGACTTCCCTTAGTCGTAATACAACAGCAGTTGCAACCAGAAAAAGAAGTCAACAATGGGGGCATTATGAACAGTCTCAGGAAGACACGTTTGGTATTTCCTTGAACGAAAACGCAAATCAGGATATGGGTCACACCAGCAAGTTGCTTTTGACCCAGACTCATATGAGACGGAACAGTCTCAACCTACTGATATAAATACGTATGTGGAAATTATCGTTGCGCAAAGCAGGCAGGCTATATTAGAAGCAATGCAAGTACAAACACTACGTACAATTGCCCCTAAATCATCTTTCTGGTACTTAAATAAATTCAAACATGTTTCCTTTACTATTTCTTGGTGCCCGAGCTTTAATATCGCACTTTTTTTCAAACTTTTATTTCCAACCTCGCCTCAAGGTGTGATCCTTCCTACTTACTTACCGAAACCTTTTTACCCCCCCCCCCGGAAACAAACACACGGGCAACGATTTTTTATTATTCTTTTGTTTTCATTTACCCAAAACCACACACACCTCGAAACACCCAGCTCGGCTTTGCTCGTACCCTATGTGCTGTTCATAACTTTATGTGCATATATATATTATATTATATTATATTATATTATATTATATTAAAAGTTTGACTTATGTAAGAGAAACCTACATCTTAAATTCCAAGTGTTTAAACCCAAAATTGCCGGAGGATTTTGGTAGAGAATTCAAATGACAAGTCTTTAAACCTTGACCTCTTGGCAGCCAAATTTTCGCCCAAAAACTAATTAAAAAGCTTGCTGCATGTCTTAATACCTTTTATGTAAAATTTCAAATGTTTAAACAAAAATTGGCTAAATAGTTTGCTAGAGACCGCAAAAATCAAATCTTTTGAACCTTGATCCCTTCGCAGTCAAATATTTAGGCCAAAATCCTATTTAAAAGTTTGCCATATGTCTGAAGGTATTTTATCTAAAATTTCAAATGTTTAGACCAAAATTTGGCTGAGTAATTTGAGGAAGACCGAAGATGTCAAATTTTGTAACTTTGTCCAAAATTTTGACTTCTTGACATTTATGGTTTTGGGCTTAAATAAATTGAACAAGTTTGAGACATGTCCAAGTAATCTATCTTTAAAATTTCAAGTGTTTTGACACAAAATTGTGAGGAGTTTTTATAGGTCACATCATTATGATACCTTGACAACCAAATTTCTGGCCGGAAATCGATTTAGCAGTTTCCCAAATGCCAATACCCTTCTGTCAAACCTAAAGTCTGTAGACTGAAAATTGACTGAGTAGTGTAGTAGGGAAATGTACACACACAGAGAGACGATTGCACTTTTTAAGATACATATATAAACTCAAACCCAGCACACACATAAACACACACACACACACACACACACACACACACACACACATATATATATATATATATATATATATATATATATATATATAAAATTCAATAAAACCCTCCTAAATGTGCTGATGAGGAGACCTTGCTTACAATAAAATTATATATAATTATTCTACATAACTTGATGTATACCACAATAAAAAGCATTGTTTTCCGAAACGATCGTACAGATAATTGATTTTGTTGTTGTTCCTTCTTATGAAACTGATTTTTAATTTAATTAAAATTTGATTTTTAAATTTTAAATTATAAATCACATTACTTAATATATATATATATATATATATATATATATATATATATATAGAGAGAGAGAGAGAGAGAGAGAGAGAGAGAGAGAGAGAGAGGGAGACGGATAGCGCGTGTTATTTATTCATATCCTAAAGTAAAAGGGCGAACACTAAAAACAAAATTAACATGATTTTGTCGATATGGATGAAAGTTAATTTTTTTAAGATTTAATTTTTTTTTTAATTGCCGTGTGTTTGTTGTTTTTTTTTTTTCACAAACAACATTAGTAAAAAGTAGACGTGAAAGCAGATTTAACTTAACCATATTCCAGTTTAGCATAGATCACTTAAGCCCGTTTAACCTGCTGGGATCTAACGTAGATTGCATCAAGCTCGTATTATTAGAAACCCATTTTACGAAACTGAAAAAAGGTGTAAAATCGAAAATTAAAAGCATCTGCTTAACATGCACAGAAAATGGATTAACTTCGAAGAATTATCCTTTTTTATATTCAAACGTTACACTTATAGAAATAAATGCATGTATTAAGATAAAATTGCGCAAGGAAATTACTCATAAAAAATCAAAAACAAATACCGTCCAGATAACATTGTATAACTCCGACGTAAACAAACAAAAAAAGTCAACTTACTTTAAAACCTATTTAATTTATTTTAGCTGCCGAATGTGAAAAAGAACGCAGAGCGTTATGTAAGCACACCCACACAGACACACACAGACACACAGACACACACACACGCACACACACACACACACACACACACACACATATATATATATATATATATATATATATATATATATATATACTTTGGGGATTAAAATAAGAGTCTAAATAGCAGAGTACATTTTAAAGTATTAGTAAATTCAATAATACAATTAAAATAAAAGAAAAGAAAACAGTGCTCTTTGTAATGTAGGTATATCATAAGCTCAATAAGTATGTATATTCTAGAGCTATTTTAATATTAAGTAAAATGATTCATAATTTATAATTAAAATAAAAAAATTAAAAATCGATTACATAAGGAGGAAAAATCAATAAATTGTAGGATCGTTTCGGAAATGATGTTTTTATTGTGATAGACATTGAGTCTTGGACAATAATTTTATATAGTTTTTGAAAACAAGATTTCCTCATCAGCAAAAATATTGGGTAGTGTTTTTTTTTTAGTTTAAAACCCACCACCCAATATTTTTAGTTAAAAACCCACCACCCAATATTTTTAGTTAAAAACCCACCACCCAATATTTTAGCTGACGAGGAAGCCTTGTTTTCAAAAACTATATGATAAAATTATTTTTAATTTTTTATTTATTTATATTATAAACCTACATTACTACGAGCACTGTTTTCTTTTCTTTTATTTTAATTGTATTATTTCCGAAACGATCGTACAATTTACTGATTTTTTGTTCTCTCTTATGGAATCGATTTTTAATTTTAATTGAAAATTATCAATCATATTTATATATATACGAGGTGTACACGGTAGAGATGGAAACAAAAACTTTAAAACAATAAACCAACTACGATCTACTTTGGTAGAGTGTTCAAAGGTAAAATAGTTGAACTATGATCCTTTGACAGTGGCTCAGTTTGTTTGAATGGAAAAAAACAAACAATACCAAATGTATGATTTTTATGGTTATGTTCTCAATATTTGTGGATACACAATATTTTGAGGTATTCCTTTCCTGTGCAGATGTACAGATTGTCTGATTTTCTTCTGTATAAAACGCCCCGTATACTTGTCCATGTGAGAAGCAATCAGGGTGTAGATGTAAGTCACACAAACGTAAAATTCACCCCGAGCCATTGTTAATGATTATAGCAAATGTCAAACGAATTGTGAAGTGCAATATTTTAAATTAAAATGGTGCATAAATATATATATATATATATATATATGTAAGCATAAAAGTATATATATATATATGTATATATAAGCATATATATATATATATATATATATATATATATATATATATATAAGCATGCACTGAAAAATAAATTTAAAAAGGCTGATTTTCTTTTTGTATAAAAGTATAGTGTTTTATCATCGATTAAATTGCTGAAAAGAAAACTATTTAGAGAATAAACAAAAAATGTATGTATATATATATGTATATATATACATATATACATATATATATATATATATAACATTTCTAACTCTCTCTATATATGTGTGTATATACGTGTATGTGGGCGGGTGTATATATATATGTATATATATATATGTATATATATGTATATATATGCACATTATTAATTAAAATAATTAAAATAATATATTAAACTACTTCGTAAGAATATATATATATGTGTATATAATATCTATACATATATATATATGTGTGTGTATATATATATATATTTCATTGTATAATAACCATATCCGCATAATCTATAAATTAATCGAGAACACACCCTCACACACATACACACACACATACACCCATATATATATATATATATATATTTGTCTGTTTACAGAAAGATAGACTACAGTGAATATTTCTATGAACAAGATGGAGTTACCTAGGGAACTTAGCATGCATCAATCTGGCCGTTATGGGTCGTTTTTAAAAATTTTGAGTAGAAATAAAATATCTAGTTCTGAATATTATTTAAGCATGAGACTAAAAAATATTCTAATTGTATGTTTGCGAAAGACTCAGAGTGATAACTTCGAGGGTGCTGTTAAGTCCTGCCTAGGATTGCTTTCGTTAAATTTGTCTTTTTTATTATTATTATTTTGTTTTTCATGTAGATGCACATCTTACCTGATGTCAGATGTTTACCCACAATTTCAGTTACTCCAACCCAGGGGTATTTTTTAAGATTTTAAATTTGTTTTTAATTAGTCATTTTCATTTGGACCACCGAGCATATTTTTTATAGTTTTTGTAATTCTTTTTCATGGATCCGTTTGTTCCTTAAATTTCTGGACTGATCATGTTTCTTAGTTTTATTTTACTTGAGTCGTTGTTATCAAAAATCAGGGGGTTACTTTCTAGGGTTTAACACTTACTCTCTGTATGAGATATATAGATACTCGAATACCCACAAAACATCATTTACATTTCCATAGTTATTAAGGAAACTAAGAATATTAACGTTCTTCTCCCCAATTTACTATCTAAATCTTTATAGTATGAAATTCCTGTGGTCTTACTGGATTCCAAGACAAGAATATGTTAAAAGTGTACCATTTCTCTTAAAATCCACTGTAGGATAGGAGTACGAAGGAGATCTAATTTGGGCTGCGAATACTATGTGATTTTGCATATTTAGTCAGGGGTTTTGGCCTTCGAGCCGGGATCAAAGTGCAGTATCTGTTCTGTAGATGCTGCACTTAAGATAATTTTTACCAGTCAATGGAGGGGAAACCCTCTATCCTGGGACAGTTATTATTTTTGGTAACCAGCTTTTTGCCTGCTTTTAGGGGAGCTGGGGTTTTTTACCCCATATTAAAAACGGCCTTGTGCCTAATTTTCTTTGGTGGGGAAGCAAATAAATACTTTATTTGTAGGAAAATAAGTCCCGTCTTTACAAACCCATCCACAAAAAGACCTTAGACACTTGAAGAGAGTGCCTAGTAGAAATTCATGTTCTCTTCATTCTTGTAGGCATTAGAGTTC
The DNA here is from genome assembly GCF_053919585.1 of Euprymna scolopes. Classification (NCBI taxonomy): domain Eukaryota; kingdom Metazoa; phylum Mollusca; class Cephalopoda; order Sepiida; family Sepiolidae; genus Euprymna; species Euprymna scolopes. Next base: position 79,278,289 of record NC_136487.1, on the reverse strand, counting down.
TCTCTATGTTCCTTAATGCAAAGACATAAGTGTTTAATACGGCACAATGACGTTTATACACCGGTTCTCGCCAGATCACTGAAGTTAAGCAACGTTGAGCCTGACCAATACCAGATGGGTGACCATTTGGGAAGACGAGGTGCTGTGTGTACTGCGATGTAAAATACCAGGTTGAGAAATTGGCGCGATCTATTCTTCTCTCGAGAGTATATGAGATTCCCTTAAGCTGTGGTAGGCATCCCATCTAGTGATGACGCCACGATAAAAAATACAATTGATAGATCTGGCGAAGCATAAAATATTTAGCTACCGACAAGATTTGAATTATATTCCAAACTCTTGTAGTGAGTTCAATATCGGCTACGGTTGCGCTGGATGAATGGATAAGTATTTAGCATGTAAACCTAATCGATAAACACATAAAAAATAATTCCTGTTTATAGCCATCTTCGTATGGGAATTAAAACCCATTTTTTCCACATGTCGTTCGTTAAAATTCATGTTTTCACAAACATAAATGTTAAAGTTATGTTGTGAGACCCCAACTTACCTGCACTATGGACTCTTCCAGTGCTATATTATGATATGAGATAACCCTCTTAGAAAGTAACATCGTATAATTAGGAGGAGTACTAGTACAGCGTACGACTACCCATATTAGACACCATCGGATAGTAAACTCCGCTTACCCGTTATCCTATTATTGTAACCTTTTGGCAAATATATCTTTCTTACACCTAATCCGGATTTATTGTTTTCCTTCGGAGGTCCAAACCGTGTGTTTACATCAGAGTATTAACATCTTTAATAATAGCTTAGTTGTTTAGATATCAGACTGACAACATCACGATTGCTGTTACAGTATATTTTCATTAATATAGTGTTTCGCATTAAGATATTTGATATATGGACCGTGAAAACACTCGTTGCCGAGACCATAAATATATAGGAAAAACAATTACTTACAGTAGTAAAACAGACGAAAATAGCTTATTTCTGCAACCCAAGTTCATTTGTTTCCACATTATTTATAGAAATAAAACTAAAACAATATTTGATATATCTGTATGAATTATTGCGTGGTCTCTATCTTCAACATCGCCGCGGCAATTTTTTACATATTAATAAAAGGCCAAATTAGTTGGAATTCTCCAGGACTATTATTACACACACACACACACACACACACACACACACACACACACACACACACACACACACACACACACGCATGCGCACACACACGCGCGCATGCACACGCGGCCGCACACACACATATATGTATGTGGGTAGGTGTATATGAAAAATATATATCTATATGTATGTGCGTATATATATATATATATATAAATACACGGCATAATCACGTGAGCACGCTGGTTCTCATCAGATCACTGAAGTTAAGCAACATTGAGCCTGGCTTGTACCACATGGGTGATCCTTTGGAAATTATAGAAACTGTACGTGCTTTCTGCTTATTTCGACATTATTTCCAGTCGACTTGGCCCTCTACTTACCACTGTTATTTAACAATCCCGGCTCAAAATGGGTGTGATTGAAGAGTGCGCAACTCTTACAAAAAAATAAAAAATAAAATAAACATAAAAAACAGGGTCACCCTTTATATGGGCATCTATTGTCTTTCAACGCCGAAGGAAGATACCATACGTGCATATATATATATATATATATATATATATATATATATATATATGTGTGTGTGTGTGTGTGTGTGTGTGTGTGTGAATGTGTGTGAGAGAGTGTGCCAGTGTAGGTAGGGGTAATTTGAGTATGTTATTTGAAGTGTGTGTAGGAAAATATTTTAATTACGAGGTGCCGTCAGAAAGTTTCCACGCTTTTTCTGTACAGGCATTTAAAACTGTCGTCGACTCTTGAAAACTTCTGTGTTATTGTTATACATCTTCTGAGAACATGGTCCAATTTTTATGATTTCAGGTTAAAATGAACAAATACAACAGGAATTGGAATGCTGTGATACTATAAAGTGGACCTGAGTCACTAACTGCTGACAAGAGGGTGGCAATAGACAAAGGAATAGAAAGTGTTTGACAATAAACAAACAGATGGGAAGTAGCAAACAATGAATCTTCAGGTATAATTTTTATTTTTATTTTTGACAATAGAAACCCACAGAACTGAAAAACAGAAGAGTAGTTTCTTGTAGCCGGGAGAGGCAACTTCAGATACCGGCAATGAGAGTTAGTTGACATCGAGCTATCGGTTGCGACAGATATGGACAGTTTTTATAGCTGATTGCGAAACAGATAGAGACGAATTGCAACTAACAGACGAGCATAGCCTTGGTAGTACGCGTGAGTTGGACTATAGTTTAACACACACCCAGATTTCAACTGCATGTGAAATATTGGCGTTGAGTTTATCACCTTTGATTTATTTTCATATTTCTACTTTGTATGTTTCCATCGACAGTCGCTAGCGAAAAAATGATGCTCCAACCATAAGAAACACATTCAACGAAAGATACCACGGCACACACGACGTTAGAGATCGGCGGTTTGTCGGTGTAACACTCGTCTGGTCACAATACATCCTATTAAAGCCTGATTGTCAGCGTTGGTTAATTTCAACAATGTATCCTCATCTTCAGGACACTTAAGATGAACAGTACGCAATAAAATCCTGTTTTAATCTTTGTAAATGCTACATAAACGAATGTAATGCTTCGGGTTGATTTGGGTCAATCTTACATGATTAAAAAATGAGTTTTTAATGATAAAAAGTTCAATGAAGTCTGTGTGTGATGGTGAGAGTTGTTGGAGGCGCAAGGAAGTCAGAGTGCTAGAATTAATTGGCCAAATAAAGAATTTCTTGGATAATGACCGTCCTGTTTTTATAAAGACTATCAGCGCACAGTGAGGGAACTGTAGACACAATTATTTGCGAGGAACTGGAGATGCGGAATATCTACACGAAGCTTGTCCCAAGGGTGATCCGTCCTCGTCACAGACGCTTTAACCAAGATTGGCATCAAGACAGTTTCTCACCATCCCTATATTACAGACATTGCTTCCTGTGACTTTTAGTTGTTTCCTAAGCTCGAAAATTTATGAGGCTTTCGTTATGAGACAATTAAGGAAAGGAAAGAGTTTGTGACGAGAGTTATGGGCACGCTGATACAAGAGAACTTCCATGGGGCCTTTCACAAGTTGTTAGAACTATATAACATGTGCACTGCAGCCGTAATGCTAGTATATGATATTCAATTTGCGTGTAAGTGAGTTCTTTACATATAGGTTCCGAAACGAATGAGTGTATTTTTTTTTTGCAAATTTAACACAAAGGTAATTTATAAGTCTGGCAGTGTTCTTAGATATGTTTTGTACAGAACTTCGTCTGATAAGTATCGAACATTGAAAAAATAATTTTACTTTCTTATAGATTAAAAAATAATTACAGGGATTTATTTTAGGTTGCGCTGGCAAGAGAGATAATAAAATTTCAAGAAATACTTTTCTTAGAACAAAAAAAGGGTTTTGTGGACATCTGGAAACATAGCTCAGTGATAGGGCATTCGACTACAGATCGAATGATCCCGTGTCCAAGTACTGTCGTACCTCACAGTTTTATTTTTAATTCTATTCTTTTTATTGAATTCAATTTACGATAAAAGAAGAGGAACTATTTAAAATCGCTGGAAATCATTTCTTTGTTTGGATATTTACAAAATTAAACATTAATCCGAAGTAACTTTTTAAGGTATTCATCGTCAGATGGTGTGATATTGTATACAAACACAGACGGAATTTGATGATTTTCTTTATTTTACTTTTATTTTATTTTTTTTTTTATTTTTTTATCTTTATTTATTTATTTTTTTGCGAATTAATCAACCGGAAAAAATATTCCTTTAATATATGATATTCAATAGGGGATTGATTCTCTAATAATGCACACGCAACCTGCCTAAATTCAAATATTATGTTTAAACGTATTGTACGACTGAGCAACGACCAGCTAGTACACACACACACACACACACACACACACACACATATATATATATATATATTCTTTTTTCTATGGCGTCGAATGGTTCAGGGACGCATGACGAAGTCTCATTGACTGAAACGGATGGTTGTTTGTAGCGACCATATGTAACTGTTTACCCTCGAATATATATATATATATATATATATATATATATATATATATATATATATATATATATATTGTGCGATGTTAAAATAATTTATATTTTTTTTTTTTTTTTTTTTTTTTACACAGTGATCACCACTTATTAAGGCCCGGAAGCCACTCAGGGATAAGGGTTATTGCAAGTACATCACGTTAGTGAGGAGATTTTATGAAGTGTTTAATTAGGGGGGCGATTCATTAGGAATTTGTTAACATTAGACTTGAAGACATCCAAGTTGTAGTCCGGAGGGAAGCAGGCAGACGGAACAGAGTTCCACAGGCGTGCAGTTCTAAGAAAGAAGCTTTGCTCATGAAATCCGCGTTTTGATTTAGGCACAGATATAGAGTGGGGGAAATTTTTCACAGTGGATTCAGCTAGACGGGTGTTTCTCGTGAAAGTTTGGCGAGGGGGGACCAGGGATTGGAGCTCAGACGAGCACCTGCCATGAAAATAACGATAAAACAAGGACAGGCTCGCAACGTCTCTTCTGTGGGAGAGGGGTTGCAGGGTAGAGAAAAGGGCATCCCCCACTAAACCACGAAGTCTATTTTGTACTCTGTCAAGGCATGATAGGCTTTTTTTGGCAGCTCCTGCCCAGATATGATTCTATCCGAACCTACTTTAATGACAGTTACGCTTCATAAACTATAATTTCTATTAAATTCTCGTCGCTGCTCACGCCAGCCGAGAGGTATGAGGTTGGTGCAAAAGTAAAATCGTTTTCTCACATATGTTGCATTTATATATCATTTCTGAATTAACTCATTGATATACATAGCCATGCTATATATCACTTTGAAGCGCGTTTTTCGCTTTATCGAATCGTGATATTCGTTACCGTTCTTAGTTTCTCCATTCATTTTTTGCAGGCTGTTCTACAGCATAGACAAAATTCAAATCCGCATGATCTTTTTGTTAAAGATAAAACTATGCCGAAAAGCTGCCGAAACAGCTCGTTATTTCAATGATCACTCGTTCGCTTTTCCATTTTGACAAAAAGCGAAGTAAAAAATGTTTGATAAATGGGTACCGCATGAATTGAGCGATAATAAAAGAAATTGTCGTTTTGAAGTGTATCCTACGCTCCTTCTGCACAACAAAAGCGATCCATTTCTTCAGTGGATTGCGACGGGTAATGAGAAGCGACGTTTGGCACAGTGGCTGGATGGCGGGGAATCTCCAAAACACTTCCTGAAGCCGAAATGACACTAAAATAAGCTTATGGTAACAGTTTTGTGGTCTGCGGCAAGTCTCATCAATCACAGCTTCTTGAATCCGGGCGAAACGATTACGGCGAAAAAGTACTGCCGACAAATTGAAGAAATGCACCCGCAGTCCAAGGTATGTGCCCGAGATTTGTACAATATGAAGGGACCAATTATCCTTCTCGTTACAACACTCCCCCGTATGTTGCCCAACTGACCCTGCAGAAGATGAAAGAATTGGGCTACGAGACACTGCCTCAACCGCTACACTCACCAAACCTCTCGCCCCCGGATTAATAACTTTTCAATCATCTCGACAACTTCCTGCGCGAATAATACTTCAAAAGCCATGATGATGGTAAATTGGCTTTCAATGAGTTCATCTTTTCCAGAACTCTGGATTTTTTTTTTTACATAGAGGTCACAACTTATCAAGGCCCAGAAGCCATTCGTGGATAAGCGTTATTGCGTGCACAGTAATCAATGGGATAGTGTTGTAGTATTCGTTAGTATTGGAGATTTGATAAAGTGCCATCACTTAAGGGGGCGGTTCATCAGGAATTTGTTTATGTTGGACTTGGAGACATCCAAGTTGAAATCAACAGACTTGATGTACGTGTTCCATTTCAGATCAGAATTAAAGGTCAAACCCAGAAGCGTATCAATGCATGGGCCTCCTCTAAACGAGAGCAATCCATTTCAATTGATGCCAGACGGGGATCAGACCGTTGATGATATAAAGATAGGAGCTTGGTTTTAGAGCATTAAAAGTAACCAGCCACCTATTCCCCCACTGTACCACGTGCTCAAAATAAGAGGAGAGAGAATCAGAGAGAACTTTGTCATTTACGATCTTTGATGTGTTGTCATAGATAGTCGTGTCATCAGCATAGATGTAAACGAATGGTTTAAGTATGTGTTTAGGGAGATCATTGATGTAGATCAGGAAAAGAGCTGGGACAGGATGGACCCCTGAGGGACTCCGGATTTAATACTGCAGGCCTCTGATTTCTGCCCATCAACCACTACTCTTGTGAGCCTATAAGAGAGAAATGATTTAATGATTGGGAAAACATTTCCAGTTATACCGTAGCTGGACATCTTGTGAAGTAGGCCCTTATGCCATACCTTATCTAAGGCCTTTGATATGTCAAGGGCAATTGCCCTAGAAAAGAAGCCTTTGTATAGAGATTCGCCAATCCTATGAGATATGGATTTCTATGTTTATGAGATAAATACAATTGTTTCTCGTTGGTAAAAATCTGACGATTCTAATTTTTCCTATTTCGATTAATAAAGTTTATTATGAAAGGAGTTATGGACTTTTGGAGTTGAACGTCAACAAACAACATGTGTGTGTGTGTGTGTGTGTGTGTGTGTGTGTGTGTGTGTGAATAGCTTCCTTAAATATGATATAATTTTACTCACTTGCCCTATTAGTATAGTGGTACCAAGTGGTTAGATCCGCTCCCTTAACCATTGGGTCTCCGTATATAATCCCATTACGTCTAGAAGCACGCACACACACACACACACACACACACACACACACACACACACATATATATATTTATATATATATATATTTATATATATATATATATATTTATCAGAAATCGTAACATTACGCAGTATTACATCTCGAATTCTATTGAAATATTTTACTGCAATCTGTAAAAAAAAAAATAAAGTTTAGTTGCATGTGATTACATGCAACTAAACTTTATATTATAAGAAAAGGGCATAAAGTATATCATACACAAATGCATACAACTGACAACGACATAATTAGACTCATTTTTTTTATATAACTAATTAATGCCGAAAAACTTGTAGTAAAATGAAGTACCTCCCAACGTCATTTATAGTTTTAAAATGCTCTTTGGAAAATGGTAACTCCTACGATAATTATGAAACAGATAGTAACATTAGTTTCGCAATTAATATCTTATGCATCGATTTAACATGCATAATGGAGATCCCAGTGCATTTTTACAAACTCTACAAAAATATAACTGCCTCCGCCTTCGACGTAAGGCAAATCTTAGTCTGTAACAGAAAAAAATATCATGCAATAAATTATTTAAAAAAGATGAAAATATTTAAAGTCCTCTATATAAAACCACCGAAACCTTGAATAAACCATATTTCAAACAAATAAACACATTCTAAATACTTGTCGAAATCCCTCTCTTCTCCTCCTCGTGACCCAATTACTGCCCTCAGAATTTAGATCCGCAAGTGGCCTCAAACACTCCTCAGTCCAAGTAATGTACCTATTTACAATGCCTCCCCACGGGACAGAGTTAGACACCAGGGTCGTTTTTTAATGTGGAGAAAAGGTACAAAAATCAAAATTGTCTCAGTCGTGAAGAATTTCTACTACTGACATTTTCTCTGTCTGCTGCTGCTACTACTACTACTACTACTACTACTAAATGCCCTCGCTAGTCTTTCTCAAACCATTATTTGACGCCCATCTGAAGATGCTATCGGAATCGAGCGAAAACGTTCCTAATACATATGAACTATTTATTAAAATCTTTCTTTTCACACAAAAATGATGTGAAAATTTGCAAAAATAAAACAAATGGTTAATTAAACAGAAGCTGCTATGTGCAATAATTTTTGTTAAAAAAAAAACACACACACGCGCATATATATATATATATATATATATATATATATATATATATATATATGTTTTAAGAAAAATAAAAAAAAACGAATGAAATTATTAAATAATCAACGTTTCGTCCTTATTTCAGAGGACATCTTCAGGATAATTGAAATAAAAATGTAAGAAAAGAAAAAGTCATAGATCGTGCGAAAAAGACAGTTTTTTAATCCTACCCATGTTGAGAAGGACAAATATGTGTGCGTATTGTCCTTCCCGACATGGGTAGGATTAAAAAACTGTCTTTTTCGCACGATCTATGACTTTTTCTTTTCTTACATTTTTATTTCAATTATCCTGAAGATGTCCTCTGAAATAAGGACGAAACGTTGATTATTTAATAATTTAATTCGTTTTTTTTTTATTTTTCTTAAAACATAACGTCAACCACCGCTGGTATTTTTTCATTCCTTATATATATATATATATATATATATATATATATATATATATATATATATATATATATATATATATATATATATATATATATCTGGCTGCTAATGGGTCTAAGTTCAACGATCTGACCCTTGAAAATTCGTCGGCCAATTTTGTGGTCAAAACACTTGAAATTTTAAATGTAGGTTACTTGAACATGGATCCAACATTGTAATTTGATCCCAAGAAAATAAATGTTAAGGGGTCAAAAGTAGGGTCAAAGTTAAAAAGAATTGACCTCTGCGGTCTCTACTAAATTACTCAGCCAAGTTCTGGTCTAAACATTTGTCATTTTACATAAAGTGTATTCAGAGATGGGGTAAGCTTTTACTCGGTTCGGGTCCAAATTTGAGCTGCTAAGGCGTCAAATTTCAAAAGACTCCGCCAATTTGGGGTCTAAACATTTGAAATTTATACATAAAGGGTATTTAGACATGCGGCAAGCATTTTAATCAGTTTTGGTGCGAAAATTTGCCTGCCAAAAGATCAAAGTTTAAAGAGTTGACCATTGCAGATTCTACCAAATTTCTCCGCAACTTTTTGGGTAAAAAAACTTGAAGTTTTACATGTAAGTAACTTGGACCTGGGTAAAACTTTTTTTATTTTGATTTGATACCAAACTAAAAAAATGTTAAATTGGGGAAAAAGTTTTTTAAATAAATAAGCTCTGTGGTCTCTACGAAATTATTCAGACAATTTTTGGTTATACATAAAGTGTATTCACACATAGGGCAGATTATGAAAAGTAGGTAGGGCCCGAGTAAAGCCAAGCTGAACTGCTAGTACGCATATAAAAGTGAAATTGTCTGTATGTGTGTATATTTCTCTACCAAATTACTCTGTCAATTTTCAGTCTACAGACTCGAGATTTGACATAAGAGGTACTGAGATATGAGACAATCTTTTTAATCCGTTTTCGGACAGAACTTTGGCTGTCAAGGGGTCAGAGTTCAACGATTTGATCTTCGAAAACCCTACTACACTCCTTCGCCAATTTTTGGTCTAAACATTTGAAATTTTACATAAAGTGTATTAAAAAATATGGCAATCTTTTTAATCGGTTTTTGGTCGAAAGATGGGCTACTAAGGGGTAAAAGTTCAAAAGAGTTTACCTTTGTGGTCTCTAGCAAACTATTCAAAAAAATTTTGTGTCTCAACTTTCGAAATTTTACATGAAGTGTATTTCAGACATGCAGTAAGCCATTTAACCAGTTTCTTGGGCGATATTTTCGCTGCCAAGAGGTCAACATTTAAAGAATTGACATTTGCAGACTCTATCAAACTCCTCCGCCAATTTTGTGTCTAAACACCTGAAATTATTGATGTAGTTTAACTTAATATGAGTCAAACGCGTTTTAATATACCTATCTATCTATCTTTCTTTTTATCTCTCTCTCCCTCTATCAACTATATATATATATATATATATATATATATATATATATATATATATATATATATATATATGCACATATGCACATAAAGCCATGAACAGTACATAGGGCCCGAGCAAAGCTGGGCTAAACTGCTAGTGTCAGCTAGAAGCTTATGTATTTATTACACTAGGTCGATACTAAACCCGGACAAATTATTCGACATCGGCTGACTTCATTGGCAACTAGATTTTTTTTATGTTAATAATAAGTACAATAAGCATGTAGCTCTCCAGCCTTATTAGTTACCATCTGATCTAAATGCATATGCTTGTCAAATTTTAAAATGTAACGTCGTTAAATGTAGAAATGGATATTTACGCATGAATAAAATATATACATTTAGTAGGCTTACCCTTACCAAGTTCCAGTTTTTACTTTTTGACACTTTAGCAGCTATTTTTGCAGGCGTAAAACGATATGTGTGTGCGTGTGTAAGAAGTCCGGCATTGCCCGGTCCCAAAATATGCTTAAATATGATATTTTCATTAATGCAGATTTCATATTTATTATATTACAATAGACCCAATATATAGTAATGGTTTCAAAAGTAAATTAAAGAAAAAATGACTAGTGCGCAAACACCGAGAATCGAATCCACGACTTACTTTTTCCTTTGACGTTAATGTCTGAGCTAAAAATTAAAACATGAACTAATTGATACTACGTTACGTATGCATATTCGTGATGCCGTTGTTCGAGCTTCACCTTGCAAATTCCTTTTTTTTTTTTTTTTTCACACTTTTGCGCTGATTTTCCCCGGCTAAAACACAAATATAAAGTTTCGCATGGGTTCAAATATAAACTTATATTTTAATTTTCAAGCCTGTGCACCAAAAACCAACACAGGAGTTTTGTAGGCAAAAATTTTTAAACATGCACAATGGGGAAAGAGGTGGCTGGTTACTTTTAATGCATCTAACACTAAGTTTTTGTTATTACATCATCTACTCTCTTATCCCCACCTGGCATCAGTTGAAATGAACGGTTCACGTCTTGAGGAAGTTCCATGTTTTGACACGCTTCTGGGCTTGCCCATTCCTCCTGATATGAAATGAAACACGTACATCAAATCTGTTGCCAGAGTCGCTGGGAAAATGGTGGGGTCCTTCTAACGATCCAATAGATATATCACTGCTGATGCAATTCTCTACATATAAAAGACAGGTACGTCCAAGGATGGAGTATTGTTACCACATCTGGGCAAGAGCTGCTAGAACTTATCCCGCCATGACAGAGTTCAAAATAGACTTCGTAGCTTATCGGGGTGCGGCTTTTCTCTTCCCTGCAACCTCTTTCTCGCAGAACAGACGTTGCAAACCTGTCTCTGCTTTATCGTATTTTTCATGGCAAGTGCTCGTCTGAGGTCCAATCTATGGCCACCCCTCGCCAAACTTTCAGGAGAAACACGCGTCTAGCTGAAAACGCTATAAATAATTTTCCCCACTCTTTATCCGTATCTAAGCCTAAACGTAGATTCCATGAACAAAGCTTATTTTTTTAGAATTGTACACCTGTGGTACTCTCTTTCATTTGTTTGCTTTCCCGCTGACTATAATATGGTCGTATTTAAGTCCAACGTCAACAAGTTATTTATGAGCCGTTCCCTTTACGTATTCAAATTTACCAAATGTCCACTACTGACAATTACTACGTAACTTTTCCATTGACCACTGTACACTTATTGACCATTATCCTCGAGTGGCCACTGGGCGTTCATAAGTGGTGACTCCTTTGTAAAATAAAAATATAACCTGTATCATAAAAATATGTTCATGCACTGTTTTTATTTAAACCAAACAACAGCTTTTGTCAATATTTCATCACATCAAACAAAAAATAGAACTGCTATGAAAATATTTATGGACTATCGTTTTAATATATTTACGAACTTTTTCTTTTTCAATAATATGCTAACGAACTGTTTTTTTAATCAAACAGGAAAAGTCCATCAATATTTTTAAACGAAATCTCGTTATAAAATGTTCAGAAATAGTTTTATAGCATTATTTTTATATTAGACATAAAAATAACAACACCTCTGATGTTTGATTAAAAGGCGGCTCATAAACATATTTTTTTATTATTATGAAGGTTATAATTTTGTCATAAAAATTCAAACAAAGACTGTTTCAATGGAACTTCGGTAAATATTTATTTTGTTTCGACCTTAACATTTTCCTTTTAAATGACAAACTTTATAAGTTTTCGAGCACGCTGAAAACGATATTACATTTGAATTTTCCGCAAATAAGTAGTTTAAGGGAAATAAGCAATTTAATTCATCATGTTAAAAGTGGCGGCCATTGTTTTGCACACAAGCACAGACCAAAATTATGCGAATGGCTTTGTTAACAAAGAAGTACAACTCTTAACGAAAGACAGTATGGCATAAAACATTTATCATGAGTTAAGGGTTATGACTTTTGCCCGTTCTTAACATTCACAAAGTGTATGTCTGCATAATCTTCAAAATATTAATAAAGAGTTGCAAGTAATTTTGACCTCTTTAAACTTCTGATTACGGAATATAATACAAATAATAAGACATAATGTAGTTTAAATCATAACAAATCTAAATTAAATGCATAGAAATGTATGCGGCATTCCCTTTAAGAAACAGTTACTTATTGTACGATGTTTTTTGTTATGTTCTTTTTATAAAAAAATGTTAGATGTTATTATGTTATAATAGTTTAGTAGTGTTTTTTTTATAACACGGTTTAAATGACGCGGCTGATCTGAGTATATATATATATATATATATATATATATATATATGTGTGTGTGTGTGTGTGTGTGTGTGTGTGTGTGCGTATGTGTGTGTGTGTGCCCTTTATATATTCTGTAATTGGCAGCTTAAAGGCGTTACAATTACTTGCGTATATATATATATATATATATATATATATATATATATATATATATATATACGACTTTAATCACATAAATTAATATACGAAAGTATAAATTCATGCGTGTACTTTAAGTATTTACTTCAAAAGTGCTCAATACGTAGATAGAGCTAGGTAGTAAGTTATAAAATATATATGGCTATTAAGCTACACAGAATATCTCGCGTTTCATCCCTGCTAGGATTCATAAAGCTGATGAATCCTAGCGTGGATGAAACGTGGAATAATCTGTGTAGCCTTATTTCCATATATATTTTATAACGTACTATATATATATATATATATATATATATATATATATATATTCAAGTAATTTTAACGTCTTTAAGCTGCCAATTACAGAATGTATGAAGGACATACAATAGTTTCAATTGTTATTTGTTTTAGTCTACTTTTAAAACGATTCAAACTTGCAAGAAATAATACAAATAAAATAATGGTAAATAAATAATTTGTGACGCGGAAAATGTACAATTTTTGTTTTATCAAACTCCAAATTGATACGGATAGTTTTATACACGCCCAACATGGAGGAAAAAATTAAATATGTAAAGTGATCAAGTAGTTTTTTTTTACGTTAGGAAAACATGTGCAATCAAAATAATCGTTTTAGAAATGTAAGGCTATAATAGCATACATCGCTTTTTATTATTTTTGTTTTAAAAAAGCTTAGATGTTCCTATTTACAATGCCCACCCACGGGACAGAGTTAGAGACCAGGGTCGTTTTTTAACGTGGAGAAAAGGAACAAAAATAAAGATTGTCTCAGTCGTGAAGGATTTCTCCTCCACTGACAGAGAACAAGAAGTGCAGCATCTGAAGAACAGATACCACACTTTGATCTTGAAAGGTTAGATGTTATTGTGTTGATAGTTAAGTAGTTTCTTTTTATAAACACGATTTAAACTAGGCACCGCCAAAACGGGGGGGGGTGTAAGTAAATACTTTTTGACGGACAGTCTTTTAAAAAAATCTACCAAACATCAGGTAATTATCCAATCAATACGAAATTTTCAGCGATTATTAAGAGAAGAATGACCTTTATAACAGTCTACTTATTTTTCATAAGCGATATTTATATATATATATATATATATATATATATATATATATATATATATTATATATATATTGCTTAAAATCCTCCTCTCTTGTTTTGAGGGGGTTCCAAATATGCTTAAAATAATCATCTGAAACTGAACAAAACATATTGTCCTGTTGTTAGGGACAGGAATATAGATTTAAAAAAATTCTAAAAAAAAACCTGTTTGCATACCTTATTTTGACGTCTGAATATCAGAAATTCGATTGTGTTATATTATTCTGCTTTTGAGTTTTGAAGTGTGAAATCTAGTGAATGTGTTAAGTAAAATAATTAATTTAAGTTAAGCAAAACAAAAAAAAATGTAATATTTATACGAAAAAAGCCATTTTAAAATCTTTGATAAATAAATTAACAAGTTTTTTTAGCGAGCCGAATAATTCATGAGCATTATTAAACAGGAAATGCTTTGAAGAATCGATACACAAAAATCGGTAAATATTGTGCCCTTTGAATTATAAATACCATCATTTTTTTCGATCCCGTTTGAAAACGTTTGCCGCCTTTCGATTACAATGGACCAAACGCGCTGAAATATTTTTTTTTATTCTGCTTTAAATACCCTCCCCCATTTTGGGGAGCCTGACCCCCCACGCACACATTAAAAACAAAGTCATACAAATAGTTACCCATCTGGCCAGCTTCAGCGTTTATAATATATCGAAATTTTCGTCACTGAAAAATAAGTTTTTTTGCCTATTTGGTCTTCCATAGTTTGCTTTTTATCAAGTACAAATGTAAACATTGTCTCAAATCGACGAGAAGAATCTGGTTTCCTATATGAATGAGTGGAATTATTTGAAATCCAGGTACTTATATTATAATATTCTTGCATATTCTCATAGAAAATCACCCTAAATCTTAGTTAGACAAGAAATAAAAATAATTAATTCCTTCAAATAACATTTATTTTTATATTTGTATACGTTTTTTGTGCAAGACAAAAAATGTCAATTGTTAACTTTTGGAGAAATTTTAAAATTTACAATTTAATTAAAAATAGTAGTAAAGATTTACATTACTCTGCTTTCTATATGATAAAATTCAGAGGTTTATCTTTCTGGAGAAAAAAGTTACTTAGAAATAATGGATTTTAATAAATGTAATTTCGTTTTAAAAAGCAACAACAACTTGATTTTTCGGCCAATTTTGGCGGTGTTTAATTTAAACGACTGGGCAAACTGGACTGAATAATTTCAGCAGCTTTTATCTGTCAATCACAGAACGTATAACGTACTTTAAATTATAAATATATTAGTTTTGTTTTTGTTTGATAACGATTCAAACTTGCAATTAAAAATACAAATAAAATTTATAAAATGCTGATGGAAGAAATAATAAACCATCTTCAGGTTCGTTTTTATTTGCATATTTAAAACGCGAAGAAAAAAAACATAACCGCACAATCCAATTTTTTTCCTCGTTCAGATGCAAGTAGATATAATGTTTTAATCTATTCTATTTTGTTAAATGCATGAATACTAATTACATTAGGTAGGTGCAAAAATAATGTCGTGTCCTTGGCGCTCAATTTCATGCCATGACAAAAACGAAATTATTTTTGTGCTAACCTAATACATTGCATTTTACTTTCAAAATTAACCCGACAAATTATGACAACATTGTGTATTTTATTATTTTAATGAAAAAAAAAAGGAATAAACTTAAGCGGAACTTATTTTTATTTGTAACGCAAACAATTTTAAAAAAAATATTTTCGGTTTAAGGGATGTAAAGAAAAAAATGTATAAATAAATAATAAATAAATTACAATAAAGAAAATAAGAAAGACGGTCCCGTGAATTTTCGATTTAAAAATGATTTTATGGCTTTTATGATATTGAAACCGGAGGTTGTGAACCGGATAGACAGTTTCAGCGTCTGAGTCAGACAATTTGAGTTTTATTATATATATATATATATATATATATATATATATATATATATATATATATTTATATATATATGTATATATAGATTATATATATATATGTATGTATATATATATGTATATATAGATTATATATATATATATATATATATATAGATTATATAGATTATATATATATATATAGATTATATATATATATATTTATATATATATATATATATATATATATATATATATGTATAGAGAGAGAGAGAGAGAGAGAGATATAGATTAACGATCAAGTGAATTTTCCTGTCAGACACTACAATAAAATTATACTTTCAGACTGATCCTTGTCAACGCGGTAACGCTCGATATATAAAAATAAATAATATATATATATATATATATATATATATATATATATATATATATATATATATATATATATATATATATAGGGGGTGTCTAATGATTAAAGTTAAATTCTGTAGATTAACATATATACAAATATGTAATAGTTAAGAAACTGTTGAATTCATTCTGATATTGATTGTATGATATTCTTTTCCTATGACACTTAAGCACTATCTTTTAAATACTATCTTCAATATATGTACTGGAAAGCAAAATATTTGTTTATTCATAGCTGAACATTTTGCTAATTGCATTCATTTTCCTCTATGAGCCATTATTGGAAATCAATGGATAAAGGAGATAAATATGATTTTCCTCATATATTCCTTGTTTCAAGCAATACATTCTTAACTAAAATATATTGGAATATATTTTAATCTACAGAATTTAACTTTAACCATTAAACTTGCTCTATTTTTATATATCGGGCGTTACCGCGTTGGCAAGGATCGGTCTGAAAGTATGATTTTATTGTAGTATCTGACAGGAAAATTCACTTGATCTTTAATCTATGACTAATCTCATATATATATATATATATATATATATATATATATATATATATATATATATATATATATGGTACTCCTGCAGTATTTTACCCACCGATTTCACGATCTTAGCCGAGCGTTGACGAACGCTTTCGCCGTTAACGCCGACGAAAGCCGAGAATTCGGAGCTACGGTCGGTGCAAGAACGCTAAAAGTATGTGAATAGCAACAACATTACAAGGAAAAGATATTACACACACACAACAAAATGGATAAAATTAATACAAAAAATTTGGATAAAATAAATCACAAACACTTATCGTAAGTGTTTTTAAAGTAAAATAAATTTATTTTGTTGAATATTTTTTTTTTTTGGTTCATTTTGTTTTCCGATAGCTTTTTTTTGGGGGGGGGGGGTAAGCAACAGTAATAAACACTTCAATGTTTTTTTTTGTTTGTTTGTTTTTAACAAAACGTTATTAAACAGTAACAACAATGTTTTTTTTTTTTTTTTTCAGTAATGTTTGTAGGGAGGGGACAACAATTACTGTTTATCTTTAGTTCCGACTGGAAGATTTTCTACTGACTGTAGAGGCAAAGTAGGGAGCAAAGGGTTTTCAGAGGATGTGGAAAGAAGCTCCTTCCCAACCGGGTAGCCTTCCGCGATTTGATATCGCTAAATTAAATAGCTGAAATGAAAGGCTGTGTATTTTTACTTTGAACAATAAAATAACTGAAATGAAACGCTATGTGTGTAATTTCAATGAAAATTATTCGTCTGCTGCGCGTTCGTTTGAAGCGCCCTGATTGGCTGATAGAGTATCGTACCGCTCGCCATGTTCCGGCGTTTTCCGACGGATGTCGATCAACGCTCGGCTAAGATCGTGAAATGGGTGGGTAAAATACTGCAGGAGTACCATATATATATATATATATATATATACATATATATATATACATACATATATATATATATATATATATATATATATATATATATATATATATATATATATATATATGAGATTAGTCATATATTAACGATCAAGTGAATTTTCCTGTCAGATACTACAATAAAATTATACTTTTAGACCGATCCTTGTCAACGCGGTAACGCTCGATATATAAAAATAAATAATATATATATATATATATATATATATATATATATATATATATATATAAAGAGTTTATGAGAAAATACGTTTATTGAATTATGATGCTCGATATAAAAATAGAGCATACACAAATAATGACAGAAGTTTTTATTTCAAATTCCAAGATGTTACCTATCTTACGTTAATTTATTTCAGCATGTTAAATGTTCAATACTTGACAGCACATGTTTCGTAGTACAGAACCATTCATATTATTATTATTATTATTATTATTATTATTATTATTATTATTATTATCATCATTATTATCATCATTATTATTATTATTATTATTATTATTATTATACCCATTTTTTTTATATTTTCCTTCTTATGAGAAGCCTAGGAACTCATAAATTAAATAGACAATAAAACGAATATCGGCATGATTACATAAATACGAAAAAATACGAAGACTAAGTGGAATCGTGTTTTGTGATATTTACGCCATCTATATTTTAAAATTATATTATATATAATTAACATCAAACCAAATTATTGATTCAATGTGGTCATGATACTTAACACTACTATTATCGTACCTGATATTTTTTAAATATCTTATTTATAAATAAATTAAATCTATTTTCTTAGATAGTATTAACAATCGTTAAATCTAGAATGTACGTATGTAAATCTAGAACGTAGGTTATAAATGTCATACGAAATTATTTTTCAATTTATTTAATTTGTATTTCAGTTATTTAGTCGGATTTGAATATTTGCATACTCTATAATGTAATTGTTACATCAATAAATATTTTTATCATGTTTATTTCTACGTTTAAACAGATTTTTATTATTGCCATTTAGTTAACCGTATATTTTCATGGATATGATCGATTTAATGTTTCGTTATATTAGCTAGTCTTTTTCATTCAAAGAGCGCTATTCTGTATTAGAAGTAACTTGCATTATCTCCCTTACATATTCTAAACATTTTATTTGGTATTTTATGAGTTTGAAATTAAATTAAATTTCATGTTTTTCTAATTTAATAAATTTGTAAACGTCTGTTTATTATATTATTTATTCAAACCAGTATATTTTCATAGGCAAACTTATCCATATTCATGTACACGTTTTTATTAATTACTTGTATAATGTTAAATATCAATATCATTGAACTCAATAATATTCTGATATATATATATATATATATATATATATATATATATTATATAAGGTAATCACTTTTTGCTTCAAATAAATATATTTTTCCTAATCTAACCGATTGTACTTCAATATACTTATTTTTTTCTTATATATATATATATATATATATATATATATATATATATATATATATTTAATATTCGAATTATGCCATAATAATTTACTTATATAAATTCGTTTTCTGAATATATACATTTTTTAATAAGTATTCAATAACATCTAATAGACCTAAAACTAAAGAAATCCTAATATAATACTAGCATATTTGGTATTTAATAATTAGTTTTAGCATAATTTTGACGTCAAATCATTATAAATGCGTTCTATGACTATTTCAATATAATTAGTCTTTTCCATTATTGATTATATCGGATTGGCATTATGCTTTTAATCTTAGTCGTAATAATTTTCATTTAAGTTGCAAGTCGAATATACAAATTTAGTTAGATTAATGTTAACTAGTGCGTCTACTTAGATGCGTATTTTATATTCATTTCCATACATATAATTTTCTTTCAGGTTTTGCCCTAAACATTGACGGAATATTTTATTGAACGTAATCCATCTTTATTAACATATACCTATATCCCAATGCATTTTTGACAATATATAAAATAAATAACCCAACATCATCTGCTGTCCTTGCAAAGTCCAAGAAACCGATAGCCAGATGTATGGAGTTTGTTTCAAGTGTAAAAAAGTAATTATCGGTGATTGTTTAACCTGAGTTTCTCGAAATGCATTCGCTTACACAATTTCAACCATATGTTGATTCTGTTAACGCTTTTAAAAATGTATGTTTACCGCCGATATTTACTGATACTTCTGGAAAAGAATAAAAGAACGTAACTCTTCTTTCAGTCTATTAACTGTATTTCTTAGTCTGCAGCTTCTGCCCATATATATATATATCTATATACATATATCTATATATATATATATATATATATATATATATATATATATATATATAAACGCATTATATATTACTTTTTAAATATATTATTTATAAAACGCATATATATATATATATTAAATATATTATTTATAAAACGCATATATATAGTATCATTAAATATATTTAATATATTATTTATAAAACGCATATATATATGTATATATATATATATTAAATATATTATTTACAAAACGCATATATATATATATATATATATATATATATATATATATATATATATATTCAGACAGGTATTGTTAAGTAGCACGGAGTGTTTGTGCTTTATGAGTTTTTTTTGTAATTTTATAATTTTTTCGAATTGCCGTTCTTATTTCTCTGTCGAATGTTTGCGAGAAAGTTCCATACGTATTTTTCACAATATAGCTGAGACAGTGATCTATAAACTGTAATAATTATTTGAAATTTGGTCGAAAAATGAGTGAGCGGTGAAGTTTGAAACAGTTCTAAATGAATTAAACTGCCACTTAATCATATATTCAAGCACTACCGTGTTTTAATGATATATATATATATATATATATATATATATATATATATATAATTTAAAGGAGATTAGAACAATAGTCTAAAGAGCTGAGTGTACTTCAATGTAACAGTGAAATTACTAGTTTAATTAAAATACAGGAAAGAGAAAGTGCTCGTTGTAAATTAGATATATAATAAGCTCGATAGGTAAATATCCTAGAGCTAATTCAATATTAAGTAATGTGATTGATAATTTAAAATTTAAAAATCAAATGATAATTAAATTAAAAATCCGTTTCATATTTTGTTATCGTTCCTTCTTATGAAACGGATTTTTAATTTAATTATAATTTGATTTTTAAATTTTAAATTATCAATCGCATTACTTAATATATATATATATATATATATATATATATATATATATATATATATATATATATAGTTTTGCCTACGAAACGCCTCCGTCAGGGTATGCGAAACCATGCGAAACTTTATATTTGGAGTTTAGCCGGGGAAAATCGGTGGAAAGTTGTCAAAAACGCTAATGGAATTTGCCAAACATTACGAATATGTGTTACATGATAAGGGCTATCCCCTGTTCATGTAAGTATAAAAATAGAGAGATTAGTTAAAATGAAAATAAGAGAAAGCAGAAATCGAACCCTGGACATAAGTTTTAAAGAACAATAGGTTTAAATGGAATGTCCAGTAAATTGTTAATTCGGATGAAATAAATAATAAATAAACTATTCAATTGTTAAAAGAATGTGGATAATAAAATATGAGTTAAATAAATTAGATATGTAGGTTAAATTCCTTTGTGGAAACAACACAAGGAAAATAGGTTATTGGGAAATCAATGTCGAAAACGTGCAAAGTCGCGCATGTTGAGACACGTGAATTTTACTCACGTGGCCGGGATGCATGGAGTTCTCAATATAGCAGGTGGGAGTTAGTTGGTCGTGGAGAGAGTCAGAGAGAGTCAGAGAGAGTCAGAGAGACAGTCAGGAGAGACAGTCAGGGGAGACAGACAGGCGGACGTCTGAAGCGAGACGTCACTTCAGAAACTAAGATGTGAAACTTTGAGTTCTTAATGAGGAAATCCCGACCGGTCGTATTAAATAAATTCACCATGTGTTTTGGATAAAGCTCATCTTTGTGTTGTGATTTCTACAAAAAGGTAAATTGTATCGTTATTATATGTCTGTGTTATAAAATGTCATTACAACAACATCTCTCTCTCTCTCTCTCTCTAAGATACAACATCATATGTAATAAGACAAGAACTCTCACTAAGACACATATCATTACTAATAAGAACTCACGTAACATACGCGCACAAGTGGTATCGTCTAATAATAATAATAATAACTATATAACAAACGCTCAATTTGGTGTTCGTGAACCTTTTGCATCAGCGATGCAGAAACCGAACCTGGGGTCGATACCACGAAAAAAAAAGAAAAAAAAGAAACACAACGTTTTAAAGGGGTCCAACATAATTTAAAAAAATAAATAAATAATACCACGGAAAAAGAAAAATTACACGATCACAGAATTCGAAAAAGAAAAAGAAACACAACGTTTTAAAGGGGTCCAACATAATTTAAAAAAATAAATAAATAATACCACGGAAAAAGAAAAAAAATCACACGATCACAGAATTCGAAAAAGAAAAAGAAACACAACGTTTAAAAAGGGTCCAACATAATTAAAAAAAAATAATAATGAATAAATAATACCACGGAAAAAGAAAAAAATTACACGATCACAGAAATGCGAAGAAAAAAAAATGAAAAAAAAAAATTTTGAACATACACGCACACAGAGAACAAAAGATACAAGAAATATTAAAAAGAAAAAGAAGAAAAGGCCGATATGCCGTAAAAAGAAATTCGTAGTAATGGAAAAAAAATAGTAAACAAGTCACCATGCGTAATTCATTGACATATGAATTGGTCTGTTAAAAAAAAAACACACACACACACATACACGCGAAGGCAGAGACTGTGTCACCCTAATGTAAATGTTTTGAAATTTGTAGAAGTGTCATTAGAAAATCTGTGTCAATATGAAATCGTTTGGACGAATTGTTGAATTTAATCTGTCAATCAAAACAGGAATTTCAAAGGTCGCATGTACTCTCTATGAAACAGCGTGTAAATTGTTTTGAAATGCATTTTGTGTTCATAGTGAACTTTTCGGCTTTTGCGTGTTCATTTATTTTGTTTTTGAAAAAAAAAGGGACAATTGTTTTGGACAGACTGTTGAATTGTTGTTTGTTACAGATGATTTTTTTTTTGTTGTTAAAAAGAAAAAGTTATAACTGTTGCAAAATGTTTAAATGTATTAAGGTATTTTTTTTTGAAAATGTTTTTATGATGTTGAACAAATATTGTAAATTGTCTTATGTATGTAATGTTATGATTTTCACAGCAAGAATTCAAAGTTATCCGTAAATATACATTAGATTAAAATGATCAAGTAGAAAATAAGTTAAGACGTATGGTTGGCTTACAGATTCAGTTAGAATTTTAGAAGGGGGACAAGAATTAAAATTACGTAAACGGGTATTTGGAGAGTTTTTAGATGTGATATGCCATAAGAAAGGTGTTTTATTTTAGCATTTGGTTTTGTTGTTTTTTTTTTAGAGATCCTAAAAATTTTTCTCCAAGAAAAGTGACTTGGTAGGGATTGATAAGCACAAGAAGTGCCCCTATACGAAAAATTTGGGAACCTGGTTAATTAAGTGCTTAAAATAAGCTGGTTGCACGTAAACGACTCCAAGCAAAGTAGTAAATAAGTCTTGGCTTAGTTAATAAACAGGCGTTGGAAAGAATACGAAAATTCTTAAGGGGACCAGTAAACCGATGAGAGGTAGTCCCGAGGCAATCACATATAGCTTAATGAAGTAAGAGACAGGCAAAAATATGCCGTAGATTACGTAAGAAAGATATAACCTTGTATTTTTTTTTAGAGAAGCATGAATGTGGGATATATCTGCTGGATCTTGGAAGCCCTGGTGAGAGAAAATAAAAATCACAAAAAAATCGGGCAATTAGATAGAATTTAGGCGCAATTAAGGTGTTGGGCGCGAAACGTGTTAGTTAGGGGTGATATTTCTAAATCCTCGTCGAAGTTTCAAAAATCCAAGCAAGGAAATCCGAGTGAATCCGTATGAGAAAAAAAAAAGGTATATCTTAAACTTCTGAAGCCAACCACAAAGATTTAAGTATATGAGCTTTGGTATGTCCCGTATGAGATAGTTATAGAATAAAAAAAAAAAACAAAGCCATACTTGATAAGACTAACCATGCGGAAAGAGAGATCAGAACACTTTTGAGACGAAGGAAGTCGTCCATTTCGAGAAAGGTGAAAACCTCTAGTCTGCGGCATATGGGTGGCTGGAAAATAGCTGATGTGTATCATAGGTAAATATCCTACACCCAAAAAAGTAAATGCCACAAAGATCAGAAAGGTCCTGATCTTATAAAAAAATAAATAATTGTGAAGTCGGCTGTGAAGGGCTGACTGAAAGAGATTTTTTTGTGTGTTTTTTTAGCCTGATCTTTCTAGCCGTGTGGTTGTGTAGATGTAGATGTAAAAATAAAAAAAAATGTACAAAAGTTAAAAATGCATACATTTTTTTTGTGAAATATGGAAGGGAGGGATGTTACATGATAAGGGCTGTCCCCTGTTCATGTAAGTATAAAAATAGAGAGATTAGTTAAAATGAAAATAAGAGAAAGCAGAAATCGAACCCTGGACATAAGTTTTAAAGAACAATAGGTTTAAATGGAATGTCCAGTAAATTGTTAATTCGGATGAAATAAATAATAAATAAACTATTCAATTGTTAAAAGAATGTGGATAATAAAATATGAGTTAAATAAATTAGATATGTAGGTTAAATTCCTTTGTGGAAACAACACAAGGAAAATAGGTTATTGGGAAATCAATGTCGAAAACGTGCAAAGTCGCGCATGTTGAGACACGTGAATTTTACTCACGTGGCCGGGATGCATGGAGTTCTCAATATAGCAGGTGGGAGTTAGTTGGTCGTGGAGAGAGTCAGAGAGAGTCAGAGAGAGTCATAGAGACAGTCAGGAGAGACAGTCAGGGGAGACAGACAGGCGGACGTCTGAAGCGAGACGTCACTTCAGAAACTAAGATGTGAAACTTTGAGTTCTTAATGAGGAAATCCCGACCGGTCGTATTAAATAAATTCACCATGTGTTTTGGATAAAGCTCATCTTTGTGTTGTGATTTCTACAAAAAGGTAAATTGTATCGTTATTATATGTCTGTGTTATAAAATGTCATTACAACAACATCTCTCTCTCTCTCTCTAAGATACAACATCATATGTAATAAGACAAGAACTCTCACTAAGACACATATCATTACTAATAAGAACTCTCACAAGAAAAAGCATCACTTATAATAGTCTCTCTCTAAGACTCTTTAATGAAACAACTATATAACATATGCATACGTAACTAAATAGCTATTGGTAAATGTTTTAATTTTTAGTCTTGCAGTTGTCTTCATAGCTCATGCATTAAAGTTAAAGAAAAATGTAAATCGTAAGCTAAACGTTTTGGTTTCGATTCTCGATGGTGGCGCACGTGTCATTTTGTTTTTAACTTTTTAAATCTTTACTATATACTGGGTATAATATAATAATAAGCAGGAAATCTGCATTCATCGAAATCTATTCAAGCGTATTTTACGGCCGGGTAATGCCTGGCGCCTCACTAGTGCATATATATATATATATATATATATATATATATATATATATATGTATCTCTGTGTGTGTGTATATATATATATATATATGTGTGTGTGTGTGTGTGTGTGTGTGTGTGTGTGTGTGTGTGTGTGTGTGTAATTAGAATAATGGAAATAGTATGTCCACGAAGTATAGAAATAAAAAAGGAACGAAACAGGTTATATTTTCATCAATGTTTTGCCTTCATTGAGAATCTTCTCTCTGGGTAAATAAAATTAAGAAAAAATCATATATATATATATATATATATATATATGTGTGTGTGTGTGTGTGTGTGTGTGTGTGTGTGTGTGTAGGAACCCCAAACGTAGAAATTCCAGAGGTAGAAGTCCTGTAAAACTTGGACATAAGAAACATGAAGACTGAAAACTATGAAACAACAGTCATAATTATTGTTTGGCACCTGTATAAAGTAAAGTGCTTAGGTCTGTAATGATATTAGTAGGAAAGTATGGTAAAAGTTTGTTCACCTGCTCTGATTCAGCTTTTAGTTTCACCCACTCATTGTTCCTAAAAGACGACAGCTTTGTTTTTTCCTCGATCATTAGTTGCCTTATGCTTTCTACTTCAGCTAATTCATACTTCTTAAGTTTTGTTGTTAGTGAGGAAAAGACGGAGAAAGTAAAAAGAGAAACGAAACCTTGATGAAAATTTCGGCGGGAAACTAGATCAACAAATTTAAAAAGCAGTCAAAGCAATAACCAAGATTAAAACGTCTAGAGAATGATGGAACAGTAGAAATATCACCAATGGGGAAAGGCTAAATAAGAAACAGGAAGAATTGAAGCAAAAATAGCAAAGAAAGAATGGAGATTAAAACGATACTGATACAAATCCGAACAATGCAAGCAAATAAAGGACTTTGAAAACAATGAAAGCCAATTCTATCAGAATAGGAATGGAGGAAAAACACGTAGAGAACAACCAGACCCAACAGAAACAAAACGTTACTAGATCCAGATATGAGAAAGGCTACAGGATCATAATATAGATGCCGGATGGCTTGAAACAAGAGGCAGAGCAAATCGAAGAAGGTACAAAGAAGGAAATCAACACTCCAGAATACTCTCAAACTGGGAAGCCCTACGCATCTAATTTTTAAAAATGCACAGCACTACATGAAAGATTGATTCAGATCCTGGAAAAGTGTATTTATGTAGCAGACGTGCGAGAATGGATTACTAAAGGAAGAAACACGCTGGTACAAAAAGACACGGAGAAAGGAAACATCCCCAGTAATTACCGGCCAATAACATGTTTACCTCCAATGTGGAAAATACTTACAGAATAACTGCGGGAAGAAATTTATCATTCCCTACATAATCATGGACTACACCCGGAAGAACAAAAAGGTTGCCAGAAAGGTAAAAAAGAAACACTATTATACATAGACAAGTGGATGCGAAAACAGATTTCAAGTAGGAAAGGGAACATATCCATGGCATATATAAATTATAAGAAAGCATTTGATAGGATCCTGCAGACATGAATAATAGAATGCCTCAGAATGTACAAAATACCATGTAAGATAATCAATTTGATAGGAAATGCAATGAAAGCATGAAGACTTGAACTGACAGCTGGTGGCCAATACATAACTGAAATCAAAATACAACGAGGGCTTCCCAAGGTGATACCCTATCATCATTACTGTTCATTATCGCCATGATGCCCCTGAACAATAGACTAGGAAAATGCCAAGCCGGTAGCAATTTCAGCAACACAGAAAAAAAAAGAATGAACCAGCTAATGTACACACATGACCTGAAACTGTTTGCAAAAACAAAGACAGAACTAAAGAGCTCATAAACACAACCAAACT
The DNA here is from genome assembly GCF_053919585.1 of Euprymna scolopes. Taxonomy (NCBI): domain Eukaryota; kingdom Metazoa; phylum Mollusca; class Cephalopoda; order Sepiida; family Sepiolidae; genus Euprymna; species Euprymna scolopes. The sequence goes on along the minus strand of NC_136487.1, from coordinate 79,251,168 downwards.
CTTTAGGTAAGATATCTGAATCGAACTCAATCTAAAAAAAGTGCGGATTGCTGACCATAATAGGGGATAACTGGAAGCAACAGTCAAACATAGATTAAGGCACTGTGTACACATGATTGCTACGAATACTTGGCAGTTCTGGAAGCAGACACTATCAAAGCGACAGAAATAAAAGGGAAAATGGAAAAGAAATACCTTAGAAGAACAAGAAAAAAATCTCGAAACTAAACTATGCATTAGAAACCTAACTAAAAGAATATACACGTGGACAATGTAACCAGTTAGATGTTCTGGACCGTTTATAAGCTGAACCAAAGAATTAATAAGGAATCTCGACCAGAAAACAAGGAAACTCATGAGGATGTACAATGCACTACATCCAAATGATTAATACTGACTGACTATATGTGAAAAGAATAGACGGGAGAAGAAGAAGAAGAAGAAGAAGAAGAAGAAGAAGAAGAAGAAAAAGAAGAAGAAGAAGAATGGTTTGGATAGAAGACTGTGTAAATAAGACAAAATAAGAATTAGAAAAATAAATAATGCAGAACACCGATAAACTAATTATTATTGTAGCAAGAGACACGACAGAAGGTAACAAAATAGGAAAAGACACGAGGAATAAGATGAGGAAAAAAACAGGAAGAGTAACAGCTACACGGACAGTTCATAAGAATGACAAAATATGAGACTAACGAAAACACTTAGAAATAGCTACAAAAAATAAACCTGAACAGGGAAACACAATCCCTAATAACAGCCGCACAGCATAAAGCGATTAGAACCCACCACATCAAAGCAAGGGTCGACAAGACACACGAAAACAGCGGAGGAAGGCGCTGCGGACAAAGAGACGAAACAAACCACATAATATGTGAATATAGCAAATTAGCCTAAAAAGAATATAAAAATAGATATGATAAAATGGGGAAGGCAGTACACTGGCAAGTATGCAGCCGATTGCATCTTGAACACCCAAACAAATGATACAAATACAAACCGGCAGGAGTAATGGAAAATGAATATCACAAGATCTTATGAGATATGGATATACAAACGGATAAACTCACCCAAGCAAAACGACCGGGTAACATAATAGTTAACAAAAAGGAAAAGTCCTGCCAAATTGTAGGTTTCGCCGTTTCAACAGACCACAGTATAAAAATGAAGGACACGGAAAAGCGGGGAAAATACATGAATCTGGCCAGAGAGCTGAAAGCGATTTGGAAAATGAAGAAATGTAAGACCGCTAATGGTAGAATTGCTAGGAACGATGCTGAAAATCTTTGAAAAAAGAATGGGATATATTGGAATCAGAGGGATTGCTGAGAAGATACAACGGATAACAATAATGAAAACTGCAAAAAATATTGAGGAAACCCCTTGAATGTGAAGATTAACATACACGTACGACAGACACAAATTGAAACGACTACAGTTGTAAAAGGCAAGGGAACACCACATGAAATCAACGGTATGAATGTAAGATACCCTTTCTTTGTGGGTGTGTGATACATAAACTGGCAGGACACCAAGTAAATGAAGGTCAAGGAGAATGGAAAGACCGAGGAGAGAAGGCACTTACTAGAACTCTGCTGATGGAGTGCAAAGCGGATCGGGATCTTACGGATGTTTAATGCCACCCAAATTCCAGGAAATACCAATGGTCGCTGCCAACGAGATATCAAAGCTTAGTGGCTGTTGCGATAACGCAAATTCTTTTGCAAATGTTATCGAAAGAGGTGGAGAGCAATGGGAATCTGGGGAGACTTGTTTTCACTCGGACTCCAAAGAACATCGCAAGTTGCTCTCAAAATGGAATCTTGGATTATGGCTAGTGAGTAAACAACAACAACAACAACAACAACAACAACAACAACAATAACAACAATAATAATAATAATAATAAGAAGAAGAAGAAGAAGAAGAAGAAGAAGGAGAAAACGAAGAAGAACAACAAGGAAAATCAACCAGTACCACACCAAAGAGCCGACGAAAATCAAGAAAAAGAACATGTAAAGACAGATGAGGGAAAGCACAAACCAGACCTCCACCTGATGAGTACGAAGAGAACTGGGACCTTGGGGAAGCGTATAGCCACCCAAAGTCCTTCCATTCTGAATTGTCTTTCTAATAGGTTGTTTTTTTCATTTTTTACTCCGTGTTTTTTTTTTTTTTTTTTTGAGTCTTTCGTCATTTTCCTCATTTTCAGTGTCGCTTTTAACTTAAATTATCCCCTTCTATCCTTTGTACATTCGTCCT
>NC_136487.1:79241406-79246406 GCF_053919585.1 Euprymna scolopes | reverse complement strand
TAGTCGCCGGTGACCCGACCATGAGGCAGGTAGTACTGGGTTACATGGTACCAGTAGCATATGACATGACCTGACATGGTACCAGTAGCATATGACACGCCCGGACATGTATGTACATATATATATGCATACATGTGTGAGTATGTCTGTGCCCTGTATATCTATATTTATATATGTCTGTATATGCGTGTATATATATATATATATATATATATATACGTGTATGTATATATTGATGTATATCTGTATATATTTATATATATATCTGTGGCTGTTATATTTGTATGTATCTGTATATATATGTTTGTCTGTGTATCTTTACATATAACTATATTCTTACGTGTGCGTATGTTCTCTTATGTATATATTTACGTGGGTATGTTTATGTCACATCCCTCTTGTATGTACGTGTCTGTATATTTAGTTGTATATGTATGCGCGTATGTGAGTCGGTGTAGATGTGTCTACTTTAGCCAATCCCTCCCACTTAACGCTCACTGACATGAATCTCTCGGAGTAAAATCATACAAATGCAAATCATCTTTCTCACTTTGACACCTTCGATATAACTAGAAACCCCTCTGTGCAACGAACACCCCAATTAAATTATGACCCATTTTTAATTTAAGTTTATTTCAAATTTATTTTCTATTGTAAATTTTTTTGAATATCTTCAAGTAAGTCCCAATGGCGATCTTTTTCTTTTCTTTTTCTTGTCCCTTTTTCCCATATTTTTTTATACATAAGTTCTTCACTAACTTCTTATCCACTTTTTTTGAAGACCTCCATTTTTCTTTAATTTCTCTCTAATCTATCCCATTTTCCATTTTTTTCTTTTGCGTCGAGAGGTTCCAGGTCGCCTGATGAAGTCTCTTTGACTGAAACAGATGGCTATTTGTAGCGACCATATGTAATTGTTTACCCCTAATAAAAGAAATATATATATATATATATATATATATATATATATAGAGAGAGAGAGAGAGAGAGAGGGGGGGAGTTATGCACATGCTGGTACATATGCCCATACGTGCATATGTACACACAAAAACATAATTATGCTGCTGTCAGATGGGATGGAGCTCTGTGTTAGTGTGTTTGAAAGATGAGTAGTTATTGGAGAGAAACTATGTTCATGGAAGATTTCTTTAACTCCAGGCACACAGAAGCAAAGATGCGCCTTGCCTTTTTTGATTCTTGTGCGCTTTTGTCAACGCGCTATTCTTAAACATTTTTTTCTATGTCGCATTCAAGCTTCACGATATCTTATTTTATAAATATATATATATATATATGTGTGTGTGTGTGTGTGTGTGTGTGTGGGTGTGTATGTGTGTGTATTAAATTGTAACGTAGAAGCACAGAATAGTTACAAAACATCTTTACCTCCCCATGTTAAGAATGGTTTTCAAAATAATAACGTTATTATGTTAGCGCGGTGGCAAAAGTGCACAAGTACCGTCTTTTTTTATTCCTGTTTTTTCTTCCTGTCACTCTGTCCATTTTATTATTTCCTTATTATCAATTGTAAATTTTCTTTTCAGTATTCTGTGAGCATTTTCTTTCCGACCATTCACCATCTCCGCTCTTGTAATTTTTCAAAGTAAACATTCTAAGTTAATACAAATAAAACATCTTAAACACGTGCATTTGCTCAGCTGCGCGCAATACATCTATGATGAAAAAAAAAAGAGGCAAAATCGAACACACAGTCACAGAGATCAATTAGCGTTCAGCTTCCCCGGCACACTTTTCCTTCCTCTTTCCATCCATCCATCCATCCATCCATACCCCTCTCTCCGCGCATGCATTTGTCCATCTCTTTCTGATGCGCCTATCAGCCCTGACAACTCAGAATCTATAGTATCTCACATATTCATCTATCTCAGTCCCGAGCTCTCCCAGATTAGAGCGAGAGCTTCTCTCTCTCTCTCTCCTTCTCTCTCTCTCTCTCTCTTACCGATACAACGTTGTTGTTCACATTCAACATCCGCATTACCGTTTCTCCACCCATCTCGATTTTCAGTCGGCTACCACTCTTCCCTCGCCGCACACCAAACATTTACCTCCCGCAACAACACTCTCAACACTTTTTTTTTCGCAAACAAAAGCGACAGCTACTTCAACAGTTGCACAAAAGCCAGCAGTATTCGCCTACCCTTGCGCACGCTCGCAACAGCAAATAGTCACTTGAGTATAAACAAAAACAGAAAAGCAGGAACAACGATTTTGTTGGAGTTCTAATCTTACTCTCTCTTCTACGTAAAAGTTGGTCCGAGCACCTGTTTCCCAACTGCGGGTGCAAAGATAAACGTGCTACTCATTTTTTTTTTGTTTTTGTTTTGTTGTTGTTGTTTTTTTTGTTTTTTTGTTTTTTTTCTTGTGTTTTTCTTACAGCGAAAATCTCTTAATAAACAACGTGTTTACGAATATCCGTCGGGAAGCTAGCTATACTTTCATTCTGACGGAGAGTTTGGCAGACACAAGCTTTATTTTTCCGGGTGCAGTTTTACAGTTACTGCAATTCTGCATATTAAAACAAAACACACACACACACTCATACATACACACACAAACAGGTACTTAATCTTCTTAAATATTTAAAATAAAAAATTTAAAAAAAATACAACACTATCTGCATATTTTAGTTGAAGCGGTGTGCTGCGTCTGTTGTTACGAAAAAGGCCGGCATTGTGTGCTGTGCTGTGCGCAAGGCGTGTCAAATAGGATCACACGCGAACTACACGAAACTTTTTACTAACGGGACAAGTGAACCGTAAAAAAAAATATAAAACTGGAATAATTTATTAAGAAAAAAAAAAACATTATTTATGACTGGCTGCACAATGTTTCGATCATCATACTTCAACTTGCTATTACTTATCTGGATATATACCTTATATCACTCAGGTATGCTTTCCAAATATTTTTCTTCGTCTCGGATGTGCTGTTAATACGATTTGCTATTATGTATATACATAGATTATATGTATAAATAAATATAAATATAAATATATATATATATATGTGTGTGTATGCGTGTGCGTGTGTGTGTATTTGTTCCGTAATTGTTACACTTGTTTAGACACGCGCATACATAATAATAATAACATTAGAGTTGGTATATATACGTGCACACGCACACACATAAATATGTATATATGTGTATACACACATACACACAGATATATATATATATATATATATATATATATATATATATAGCAATAATTGGTTATTAGTAAAAACTTGAAAAGGGTGTTCAATACTATTGTAGATCTAATATATATATATATATAAATATTACCGTTTTATCTGCTTGGTTACACATGCTTCAATTACCGAGTCGTATTAACGATTCGAAAATTTCGTCTGGCTTTACAGAAATAATTATTATCGGATTGTTAATACAATTCGGTAGTGTAATTATAGTTTTCTTCAACTCCGAAAACACGTGCTCCGTATTGTCATGATTCATCTACATGCGGCGGGCGAATCGGCCTCGAGATTCAAACACTGTCACTAACAATAATGACAGAAATGGGAAGATTTTAAACGTGCAATGAAAATTTGGACAAAATTGACGAATATGTTTATGAAATCATACAATAATAATGCAAAACATTTTTTTACCTAATAGCACTCTAAAATCAGTCGATCAGGAAACCAAGTTATATCCAAAGTTTAGTTGATTTTAATAGTCGTTTCCGGTTTTTTATATATGAAAAAAAACAAAAAACAAGAACATAAATTTCACGTTTTTCGTCCGAAATGAACTTTTTTTTTTGAAACCATTGTAAAAAAAATATTAGTATATTTTTTACGGATGACTTTTAAAAATCTGTAGATATTTAAACAAAAAAGCAATGGGATATAATCGTTTATTTCTCTAGTATGGGAAATTAAAAATTTGCACTTAGCTTTAAACATTCTCCTTCGTAAAAACTATTGAGCTCTTTACATAGTGTGTACGGTAATTTGATGTAAAGGATATACCGCATTATATACATTTATCCGCTTTTAGAGTGAAAATGTCAATCTGACTGCCGGACGAGTAAATTGGTCCCAGAGTTTAGTGTGAAACCGTAATTGTATAAATTCTTTATAAAAGTAGCATTTCAGTAATATGCAGATTAAAAATTAAAACTGATTATTTATCATTTCATAAAGGAGGATGCGAAGCTCGTATTGAGCATCATGTCTGTATAAAGATCTGATGTTTGATTTTATTTAGTTTTATAATTCATATCAGTTCGACAGCAGAGTTCGAGAAATAGAAATGTAACACTAACCAACACCGGTTTAAAAGTTGATATGTGAGATTGTATGTTTGGAGTGTCAGAATCGATTTCTAAGCCTGTGTGTTTATAAAAGCCTGTAAGAACTAGATATTTTCCACGTGAACTCCGTTTCGTTATTCATTGAAATTGAGGAATATATCTATCTATCTATCTATCTATCTATCTATATATATATATATATATATATATATATATATATATATATATATATATATATATATATATCTATATATATATATATCTATATATATATATCTATATATATATATCTATATATATATCTCTCTATATATATATATCTATATATATATATATATATATATATATATATATATATATATATATATATATACGAGCAAACAGTTAATAAAACGTTAAAAAAAACACTTTGAAATGAGTTAAAAACATATTTAATCTGAAAAGGAAACACTAGATAAGTGGATTGTCCTTAATCCGCGGAGTTTCGAAGAAATAATTTCCTTCTCATCAGCGGGTACGAATTAGCAAAATGCGAGATCGGATTTTGCATGCAAAAGTATTTGATGAAACAACAAGTAAGTTATATATATATATATATATATATATATACATACATATATATATATCTATGTATATATAAATACAATATATATATATGTATATATATCTATGTATATATATACATTTATATATATATATATATACTTATACATATATAGA
>NC_136487.1:79218906-79238906 GCF_053919585.1 Euprymna scolopes | reverse complement strand
TATGTGCATATATTTCTAATATATACAAGTGTATGCAAATATATACATATGTGTATGTATATACACATTATATTTATATACATATACACATACACCCCCCCATATATATATATATATATATATATATATATATATATATATATATATATAGATAGATAGATATGCCAGCCCCCTTAAGAATTACGTTTCTTTTTATTAAGCAATTTCAGTTGTAAAAAAAAAAGTTAGTCAATTAAGCTCTTATGGGCTGATAATCATATAATGATTAGATCACTCTGACAGATGTTAAATATTTTTTTAAAATAAATGTTTAAAATTCAACAGTATTTCTCTCGGTCAACAGTGGCCGAATGCATTAGGTCATTTCTCATAAATCAAGAGATGTCGTCTGTTGCCAAGTTGTAAGCTATCGACCGGTGATAATCGTGACATCCTGCACTGATGATCTCCGATTGGATGAAACACTGGGGTTTGTAGGTATTTAATAATTATTATAGAAAGTAATGATTATATATATATATATATATATATATATATATATATATATATATATATATATATATATATATATATATATACGTTACTTACGCGTTGTCTCAACGGCAGAGGCTAAAGTTTACGATAAGTTTAATAATTTAACGTTTTATAAACGATATACATATTGTTGTCGCTCACTAGCATACTTGTCATTTTATAAATGTATCATTTAATAACACTATAAAGTTAATGCAGAATTTTTTTTTTCTACCAATGGATGTGTTTCCACCCACAAAATGAAAAATGTTAAAAAGAAGCAATGTGCTCGAGTTATTACCCGCATTGCCGTGAATATATATTCAGAAACTCACACTGATTTATTTAAGAGAAATAATTACTTAAACAAAATTAGAAATACACACACCGAATATATATATATACTTACTTACACATATTTAAATCATTCGTCAACATCTATGCTGATGACACGACTATCTATGGCAACACGCCAAAGGCCGTAAATGACAAAGTTCTCTCTAATTCTCTCTCCTCTGATCTTGAGCACGTGGTACAATGGGGGAAGAAGTGGCTGGTCACTTTTAATGCATCCAACACCAAGTTTCTATCTTTACATCATCAACGCTCTGTCAATCTGGCATGAATTGAAATGGATGGCTCTCGTCTTGGGGAAGCTCCATATTTTGGCAAGCTTCTGGGTTTGACATTTACTCCTGATCTGAAATAGAACACATACATCAAATCTGTTGCCAGGGATGCTGGGAAAATGGTGGAATCCTTCTACCGCTCCAGAAGATATCTCACTACTGATGCAATTCTCTATCTGTATAAAAGCCAAGTACGCCCAAGGATGGAGTACTGCTGTCACATCTGGACAGGCGCTGCTAAAAACAGCCTATCCTGCCTTGACATAGTACAAAATAGATTTCGTGGTTCAGAGGGGGATGCCCTTTTCTCTTCCCTGCAACCTCTCTCCCACTAAAGAGAAGTTGCGAGCCTGTCTTTGTTTTATCGTTATTTTCATGGCAGGTGCTCGTCTGAGCTCTAATCCCTCGTCCCCCCTAGCCAATCCTTCACGTGAAACACCCGTCTGGCTGAAACTACTGCCAATAATTCTCCCAACTCTCTATCTTTGCCTAAATCCAAACGTAGATTCCATGAGCAAAACTTCTTTCTTAGAAATGCACGCCAGTGGAACTCTCTGCCGCTTGCCTGTTTCCAACCTGACTGCAACTTGGACGTCTTCAAGTCCAACATAAACAAACTCCGGACAAACCGCCCCTTAAGTAAGACACTCTATCAACCCCCCCACTACTAATTATTACTACCATACTACCTCATTGATGACTGTACACGCAATAACCCTTATCCCTGAATGGCCTTCGGGCCTTGATAAGTGGTGACCCCCATATATATATATATATATATATATATATATATATATATATATATATATACTCCTATGATTTCGTTTTTCTTTTGTGTATATTGATATTCATATTAAAACCCCTCTTTTCTATTTATTTAAAAAGAAAATAAAACTTTCTCATATATAGTTTATGGAATTACATTTGCTAGCAAAATATCTAGCTAGTTTGCATATTCTTTCAAAAATTCATTTTAATTAATTCCATATTAGTTGCTTCGGTTTTCTAATGCGGAAATCATCTGTAGTTAACTATTAAATGTAATTATATTCATGCAGATATTCCACATGACTCATACTTGCATAATATTTGCGTAAATTGCATAATATCTGCATAATATTTGCGTATTGTTCATAATATTTGTGTATTTTTTCCGTATATAGTAATGTATACGTATATATTTTTGTTTAACAAAATTTGCCTACCAAACTTCTCCTAGAGTTTTTAGTCTACAGGCATGAAACTTCATATATAAGGTATTTGAATCCAGGCAAAACTTTATATGTGTGTTTTAGCCCGAAAAATCGGTGCAAAAGTGTGAAAATTAAAAAAAAATGAAATTTGCCAGTTGAAGGTCGAACGCCGGCATTACGAATGCACAACGTAGTAGCTATTGGTTCATGTTTTAATGTTTAACCTTGCATTAAACATGTTTTCGTTGTAAATCGTTAGCTGAACGTTTTGGTTTCGATTCTCGGTGGTGGTACATGAGTCTTTTTTTATAATTTGTAAATGATTACTATATATTGCATCCAATCTATCTATCTAATTTATATATCTATAAAAGTGAAAATGTCTGTCTGCCTTTTCTCTATGGTAGTTAAGGAAGACTCTTATGCAGAAAGGCATTACTTTATATATTCATACCTTTAATATATACATATGCACATAACCTTATGAACAGTACATACGGCCCGAGCAAAGCCGGGCGGAACTACTAGTATATATATATATATATATATATATATATATATATATATATATATATGTATAAATACTTATATATATATATATATATATATATATATATATATATATATATATATATATGTATAAATAGAGATTGTTTCGATGCCGGGTTCGAATCTCTTGACCGGTGTTAATCGTGTCACGGTGCACTGATGGTTTCCGAAAGAATGCAACCCAAATATATGTAGTTATAATAAAAATATTTCGCATTTCATAATGATTTGATTATTAAAGTGATTCAAGGATCTTGGGGTCGGTTTAGGATGTGCACATCTATATCGTAAATTTTCCGTTCGTAATACGACTGATGAATAACTAAAATTGCAGTCTCTTTCTTTCTCCTCTCTCTCTCTCTCTCTCTCTCTCTCTCTCTCTCTCTATATATATATATATATATATATATATATATATATATATGTATATATATATATGTATATATTAAATGCTAACAGTTATTTTTAAAAATATGTGCTTACGTTACACGTCTAATATATATATATATAGAGAGAGAGAGAGAAAGACAATTATTCTTTGCCAGTGTTATTTAAATGTAGACCTCGAAATATTTTGTAAGTTAAAATTCAGTTTGATAATATAAGCTCAATACGATTTTGCACATAGATTTTATGCGTGTGTATCTCGTCATTTGTGAATAAAAAATATTTTTAGACTTTAATCATATATATATATATATATATATATATATATATATATATATATATATATATATACCCGTTCACATACAATTTCGACGACAAAGCTAGAACCCAGAATTAGATAGAATCGATCAATTGCATCGACAACGGACAACGCCAGACCCAAAGTGGGTTTCGATGTACTGCATCTCATCAGTGACGTGCTCCAACATCGGCGCGAACCCAAGTCGTCGCACACATGAAGTGTGCAATATTGACGACCTAACCATATGGCCACGGCGCAATCTATTGGCTATGCCTGGATTTTTAAATTCTTATATTTTTATCCAGTTCTACATTCTACGATGTGACAAGCAACGCGTCCTATGCAACTAATATAGTTACTGCTGGTATGCAGGCGGTATATATCACATCTTCAATATTCACTGAAATAAGCCGACTCCCCAGACACGATTTCGGAACAACGTATTTGTAACATATTTGTCAGTATTGCACACTTCACGAGTGCGACGACCTGGGTTCGCGCCTATGTCGGAGCACGTCACTGATGAGATGCAGTACATCGAAACCAACTTTGGGGCTGGCGTTGTTCGTTGTCGGTGTAATTGCTCGATTATATCTAATTCTGGGTTCTAGATTTATCGTGAAACATGTATGTGAACGGGTATTTATATATCTATCTATAATCTCCTCTTAATGTCTAATATATATATATATATATATATATATATATATATATTTATATTTATATATATATACATATATATACACACTCTATTATAACTTACAATATTGTATGTATATGTATATGCAATAATATAAAATATAAAAACAATTACTAATCTCTCCCTTTATATATATATATATATATATATATATATATATATAAAGGGAGAGATTAGTAATTGTTTTTATATTTTATATATATAATTATTTCATTAAACACATAAATTAATATACAAAGATATAATTTTATGCATAAATTTTAAGTATTTACTTCAACAGTGCTCGACACATCCGTAGAGCTAGGTAGTAAGTTATTAAAATTCCGTATATATTTCCATAACTTACTATATATATATATATATATATATATATATATATATATACGTAGAATCGTACGTATGTGCATATATATGTGTGTCTTATGTGTGTATATATGTATATATGCATATGTATATGTGTATATGTGCGTATATATGTAGATGTGTGCATATGTGTATATGTGTATGTGCGTTTATGTGTGTTTATGTGTATATGTCTGCATATGTGTGATATCTCTCTCTTTATATGTATGTATATATATATATATGTGTATATATATATATACATATATCATGCTTCTCATCTTGTGTTGAGCTTATTGAGAAGTTATACACGAATTACTATATGCGTATAAACCGATGCGATGCTCTTTGTGTAAACAAATCCAGCTTAAGTATTTCGGACGATTTCAAAAGATCGTTAATACACGACCACGACGTGCACATCAGCTGCCGGTTAGCGTAATGGATGGGAACCTTCACTGTCGTACAGGCGGTCGGGTTTCAATCCTGGCTTAAGGTAGCGTCCTGTCTAGCCGCACTGATGAGCTATGACCAGCGAAACGGTACCGTATGATGATGACTATATATATATATATATATATATATATATATATATATATATATATAACTCATACATGTATGTGTGAACGTGTGTGTATCTCTTTTTTTTTTTTTTCTTCCTTTGAAGATTGTAATGCTGGGTATGGGGCAGCCAAACCAGCTGCCAACATTGCCCCGCTTTTTTATTGAAACCAATCGAGAGCTCTTTTTAGTATCCTCGCTGTTCCCTTAAGTGCAATTGTCTGAATCTCTTTTGCACTTGGTTCACCAGGAATATTAGTTAGGTAGGACTTCAGGTTCTTCTTCATAAGTCCTGTGGCATCTATGATAACTGGTATAATCGATATCCCCTTTAGGTTCCAGTTTCTTTTCATATCATACATGAGACTTTGGTATTTGGTCTGTTTCTCTCTTTCAGCTCTGTTAAGACCGCCATCATTAGGAACACTCACTTCAATCAAGGTTGCAACTCTCTCTGACTTATTCCATATAACTATGGCAGGTTTCACAGCAGCATTTTCAAGGTAGGTGGCTGTAGGGATTACATGGTCGTAATGTATGATATATAAATCATTTCCAACTGTTTTTTCAGGTTGATGTTCCCAGGACTTGCTGCTACACTGGATGTTTAATTTTTTACAGATGATCCAGTGGAGTTACTAGCATACTCCATCATCTCTCGCTGTATAGTAGCCGTCCCCTAGAAGAACTTTGCAACTTGATATCAGATGACCAACACTTTCCAATTCTGTGTGGTAGAATCTGCATTTATTGTCATTACTGATCCCTGCCATCTTCTTGAATGCATTGGTCATCAATCCCTGGTCTTGTCAGCCATTATGACCCTTTTCTGATCGTGGTGGAGGGATCCTCTTTTGAGCCAGTCCAAAGAACCTTCTTTATCTATGTATTCCCGAGAAAGCTCCACCAGAAAATACTTTGCACGCTGATGTTGTTCCCATTCTTTAAGGTTCATCTGTTGAAAGGTCTCGGTATATTTCTGCCGTCTCTTTCTTGCTATTTCTGTGGCACACTTGTTTGGTGTTTCGTCCTCATCTGAGAGACAACTCTGACCAACATGCTTGGCCAGCTGGATGACTTATGTTGTTCTGCTGGCTCTTGTCTCTTGATGTTCATATACTATTGAGAGGGTGTCATTCTGGGAGCTTCTCAGATACTGGCCGGTGCTCACAATAGTTGCCCTATGTTGATGATTAATCTCTGAGAGTCCCAGACCTCCTTCTCCCCTGGGCACATACAGCCTTGGTAGACACTGATTTCTATATATTATTTTATGAAGCGTTAGTCGCTTCCGTGTTTTTACATCTAGCCGGTTGATGTATTTTTGTGGCCAGTCAATGATACCAAAGCTGTATGTTATTACTGGCATAGGAAACTGGTTTATGGCAGTAATTTTATTTTTATAGGTGAGCTGGCTTTTGCATATTTTCCTCACCCGGCGTACATATTCTTTACTTATCTTCTCCCTCATCTTGGCATGTTGTATGTTCTCGTTTTCCTCAATGCCAAGGTACATGTAAGGCTCATGCTCTTCTAGATCCCTGATGTCGATGTTTTCATTAAGCTGCATATTTTCTGTGTGGGTCTTATTCCCAGCTCTGAGTGTACATTTGGCACATTTATCCAGGCCAAACTTCATTCCGATGTCACTGGAGAATGTGTGTACTACCTGCAGAAGGTGGTGCAGATCGGTGTCAGAGCTTCTAGGACGGTCTTGTTGATTAATAGCTGGTCTTTGGTACCGAGGCATTTTCTTCTGCACCCTGTCGACTCTTTTTCAGGGTAGGTCCCAGAAGATAGATGGTCATATATACCGTCGGCTATCAGACCAGTGAAAAGCTTGTAGGTAGTTGTAAGGCAGCATATTGGCCTGTATTTATTTGGCCGTTGTGTCTCCTTGGTCTTGGGTATGAGGCTGGTGTCCCCCTCTGTCAGCCAGGGTGGTGTTGCTTCTTCATCTCTTAGCATCCTGCTGAAGCAATCACTGTAGTGGGGGTGGAGTGCAGTCAATTGCTTCAGCCAAAAGTTTTGGACATTGTCGATGCCAGGTGCTTTGTGGTTGGATAATTGTGCCAGTTTTCTTGTTATCATACCAGGAGTCATGACTGGTTCTGGCATCTGAGGCTTGGTTTCATTGAGCCTAATAATATCTTCAATCCACTGGGCCTCTTGATTATATTTACCTTCTGTTTCAAATAGAGGTCTCCAGTAGTTTTCCAGGGCTTCCTCTGCAGGTGGACTATCTGCAGTAATGGTGTCCCTTATCAGCTGCCTGTAAAAGTCCTTTGGTTTGTTTTAAACTGCCTATTTTGAATCTGGGAGTTGATCTTGTTCTCCTGATTTTAATTCTCTGGGAAAGTGCTGGTATTTTTCCTTCCAACTCCCTAGCTGTATTATGTAATCCCTCATGTAATCCTCTCCATGTTTGCGTTTGTGTATGTTGATACTTATATGTTGCTGGAGTAGTAATGCAAGGTTGAAGGATGCAGCTTACCAATAGCTTTTACGTGATAACAATTATTTCTTGTTTGTGTGAAGAACATAAAATGGATTTTTGAAAACCAGTACGAATTTTTTTTTTTTTTGTTTATTATAGTATTTAAGGAAACTCCCAGAAAATTCTTGAGCCCAATAGAAAGACTTTGTTATACGGGCAAAGTCTTATCTGCAAAATCGTACCGACCAATGTGGCGGTGTTGGTACATTAATATTGGTTAATAGGAGACAAACAATTACAATGAACTCATTTTGTTTTCATGAATCATTAAAATCACTGTCTAAATCGAATTTTTTTAGGACACATTTGATGTTTCATGAGGTTATATGATCTACACTGCTTTATAAGTCGCTTAGATATTCGAGACTGCTTTAATTTCAAATTTTACATTTAAATAAACTTTTATGTAATCATATAGATTCTTTTGCCTTGTTTACTATAAGGAATATAATTAGACGTTGACACATTCTTTAAAGAACTCATAAACACACTCAGTTATTGGTAATGTCTATAGGAAACAATAACATACTCAGATATTGATATTTTATATAAAGAACACATACATGTACATAGCCATTTGCATTTTGATACGGAACACATGGATATACTCATAATATATATATATATATATATATATATATATATATATATATATATATATATATATATATATATATATATACCGCTCCCGATGTGGGGGTACCAAATTGGTTAAAGGGAAAATTATTCCCAACTCGCATTTAGGTGAAGATGCACTTTCATAAATAATTGAATTCATTCAAAACGTATCGCTAAAATAAGAACAAACCACCCCCTCTCTCTCGCTCTTTCTCTCTCTCTCTGTATATATATATATATATATATATATATATATATATATATATATATATATATATATATATATTTCTTTAAGGAAAACGTATATTCATACAGTTATATTTTCTATCGGGAACACATGCATATATTCATGCATTGGCATTTTCTTTTGGGAAACACATGCATATACACATACAATTATATTTTCTATCTCGGAACACCTGCATATATTCATACATTCACGTTTTCTATAGGGACCACACGCATGTATTAATACATCGACATTTTCTATAGGAAACACATGTTTATGTTCATACATTTATATTTTCCATAGGGGACGCATGGTTTTATTCAATCATTACTATTTATATATAAAGATGTGCTCAACTTAAATTAAATTAATCCCTGGTTCAATAATTCTCTTTCATTTAGAACTCAAATCAATTAGCAATTAATATCTTTTTTATTCTGATATATTTAACACCTTGTCTTGCAAGTCTACATTTAAATATTTATATATATATATATATATATATATATATATATGTATATATTTATATATATATTTATATATATTTATATATATATATATATATATATATATATATATATATAATTTAATAGCACTTATATTTGAAAGCTCTGTTTACTTGTCTCTCCGATAGGACGGGGTTAAACATATGTCGGTTATTAATGTGCCGAAAATTTAAAATAAACGCTTCCTTGGTCTTGAATGATTTCTATTTTACTAACAGAGGACAGAAAAGATGTGCTGTTAGTGTTTGGACATTTTTTTTAATAGAAATCACTCATTAAAAATGTTGCTCAGATCCCACGGAAGGATGGGGAACGTTGTACAATACATAAAAAAGTGTGGATTGCCGGAGGGGTGGGATATTACTAAACCTTATAAATGTCCGAAATTTAAAAAAAATAATAACATTAAGAAAAAAAAATGGACAATGCAAAATGCTTATATTATATTATTGAGGACCGTCCCAAGCTATTATAGCTGTTGAAGTGGCCGGTGTTTTCCGGTTATTGCCGAAAACAAGAAATACACTAGAATAGAGGTAGTGGTCTACGGGCGGGTGTGTTGCAACGTCTTGTGACCCCTAGAATAAGTATCATCTGGGTGGACCGAAGAATAAAATAACTTTATCGGGAAAAGCCATTCTGAAGGTATTCTAACACATAAAATAAATGGGGGACGCGACAAAGAGGACTGGGAAGAGGAATGGGGGACAACTAACAAAGAGGTTGTTCTTTTGCCCTTTGCTTTAGGAACTAAGGTCGGCGTGTACCATGCTCAGGCAGAAAACACATACTCAAACTTGTTTTGAACAATCTGATCTTACCCGAAGGCCACATCTCCTTATTTCATTGCATGGTAGGATTGGTTCTCAAACAGTCGAGACATAAATATCATGGATTACTCTATTTTGAGCTTGATAGTAGCAGGAACTCATGTGGACGCGATATAGGTACTATTGATCAAAACGTGGTTATCAAGATCTTGGAATGGTATCCCACACGAACCTCTTCAAAAAAACACGTGAGCTCGGATTTCTAGGTTCAAACGCTGCTATGAAGTTCACAACGATATTTCGAGCATTCGTGAATGTATTATAATATTAGGCTTTGAAAAACTTCAGAAATAAATCTCCCGCTTTTCTAGCGACCGCCCAGCGTTAGTAAACCTGTTACTAAAACTGAACTAGTAGCTGATAGATGTTCTGTGACTGAACTTAAGTCGCATATTTCTAACAACACGTGTCGGCTTGTTGAACACTGACACGATTCTACCTGATTGAATATCCATCGAGGTTCCGTAAGATAGTGACAGAAGTGATCGGAATCGATGACGGGTTTTCTTTGACCATGTGCTTCGAACACGCTTTCTATCGTTAGATGTTTTTTTTCATGTTGCACATGAAAAGATAATTCACTTACTGGATGTGACGGACGCGCTTCTCGTTTCCAAATGTTTGTTAGCTTTTCATTAAAAGAAATCATGTTTACAGTTGAGTTGTATAGTCTCTAAATAAAACTATCGCTCATGGTATTTATTCGTTTTGTTTTCTCTTTTCGTCTTTTTCTTAACATATACATAAGGATTTCGAATGCAAAACGCGATGAATCTATTTTGTTTAAAATTTAGATATTAGGCAATAAATAATAAATAGATAATAGTTGAAAATCTAGACTTCGACTAAAATGTTATTTTTTGCGCTGAAAATAAAACAACTTCTGATAATATCACATATATAACATTGTGTGCTGAAACGCATCAGTTTTTTTATATTATAACTTTGCAATTTAGAAAAAAAAAAACATCCATCACGGTTTGCAGTCACACTTTTCATATCTACCTGTGAATAACACCCGTCTATATGTTTGAATTATTTTTAATGGATTTTTCAATTTTCTGTTTTCGTTTTTATTAGGTTGGTGCAAAAATAATGTCGTTTTTTGACTTGAAGCTTTTCGTTTTTATTAGGTTGGTGCAAAAATAATGTCGTTTTTTGACGAAGCTTTTCGTTTTTATTAGGTTGGTGCAAAAATAATGTCGTTTTTTGACGAAGCTGAACGTCAAAAACGGCATCATTTATGTTCGCATTTTCTATTAAATCCAAATATCTTTTATTCTTAATCTACCTTCCTCTATCACCTCTCTTTCTCCATCTCTATATTTATCAATGCATACACACACACACACACACACACACACACACACATATATATATATATATATATATATATATATATATATATATATATATATATATATATGATGGATTCTCCCGTCGATATCGACGCATAAGCTCGCGCCACATCAACTAAGTTGCTCGTAAATTCGCACATATTGTTTGTCAATAGTACTGAAGTCTTTGTTTAGAACCAACAACACTTTCTAGTATTACTGCTAAACTTTGATGACTGTCACGTGACAGAGTATACAGTAGACTGTGTGTTTTTACATCAGAGTTTTTCTTCGCTAGATGCTTCTCTTGCCGAAGACTGGGGATGCATCTCTCAAAGTGAATTAATTTGTCCCTTCATACTAACCTGGAAATTTCTAGGACTCGACGCGATACATACAGCGCCTAGCCTTCCAAAATTGTTTCCCATCTCGACTCAAAGTTGCTTAACTACTGTGATCCGGCGATATCTGGAGTGCCAACATGATTGTACCGTCTATATATATATATATATATATATATATATATATATATATATATATATATATATATATATATATATGTATATAGATATGTATATATAGATATGTATATAGATATGTATATATATATATAGATATGTATATAGATATGTATATATATGCATATAGATATTTATATATATATATGTATATATATGTATATATATATGCATATACATATATATATGTATATATATGTATATATATGTATATATGTATATATATACATATATATATATAATATCATACATATATTTTACATTAGAAACTATCACTAAAAAAGGGCATTATTAGTTGAAGTATCCATACTATCTCTGTACTCAGTAATGTCAGTTAAACTTTGTATGCTTCTATTTATAAGCTAAATTTGACTTTCTACGTATTTTGGATTCTGATCCTTGCAGATTTAGTAACGTCAATGTTACGAATTTTATACTCGTTTTAATTTTATCAATCAATTCTTTTCATCAGAATATTTTTGTCTACAACGTTTGATTTATATATCTCATTCTTAATTTTTGCAATATTTTTCTTACAATTATATAACTTTCTGACAATTGCAGTTGTAATGTTTTTACTTTTTTGCCGACTAACAATTCAGCAACAGGTGTGGGTTTTTTTGCTAGTTATTTCTTCTTTAGAGAAAAATAGTTTATTTTTTAATTCTTTTCATTATGAAAAGAACTTTCGTTATATTTCTTGTTCTTTGAACTTATTATGGGTTAATAAAAATGTAACGTTTTATTTCCATCTTTAATTTGTTGTATATATATATATATATATATATATATATATATATATATATATATATATATGTATATATATATGTATATATATAATAAAAATTACAATTAAATTCACCAAGATGATCCAAGATGGTAAAACTAAAGTATATTATAAATATTAAAGAATTAATATTTATGAAGTAATCTCAACCAGATGTAAAAGCTCGATAAAACCAAATAGGGAGTAGAGCTTATAATAAGAGCAAAAGGTTAATAAAACATGTTAAAAACGCTTTTAAAAAGAGTTAAAAACATATTTAATTTGGAAAAGAAACACTTGATGAGTGGATAGTCCTTAATTTCGAAGAAATAATTTCCTTCTCATCAGAGGGTAGAAATTAGCAAAATGCGGGATCGTATTTTGCATACAAAAGCATTTGATGAAACAGAAAGTAAGTCAAAGATCTTACTTGACAACAAAAAGTGAACCAGAGGGAATATGGTGAAGAATAGGGTGATTACACGTGAATGGATATTCCGGTGAAAGGTAAATAATCAAATGACGATAAAATCCAAAAATATAACTCCAAGAAAGTTAATTGAGTTTCCATTTGCACAAGTACAATCCAAGGAAATCATGTAATTGGAAGATGGTCCAATTCACGTGTAATCACCTTTTTCCTCACCATATTCCCTCTGCTTCACTTTTTGTTATCAAGTAAGATTTTTTACTTACTTGTTGTTTCATCAAATACATTTGTGTGCAAAATCCGATCCGCATTTTGCTAATTCCTACCCTCTGATGAAAAGTGTTGTGGTGGCACACATTCATTTGCATATGTGGATAGTAATTACACATAAATAGGAAGACTCAGTTAGTCTGAGCGTGTGTTCACCAGAAGCCACCGATCGTAAAATACGTTAACTATGGTATTTTAATTTGTCCAGATTTCGTATTAATATTATAGAGTCGTGATTTCAAAAGTAAAAACAAAATTATTTTGCTGCCACAAGCTGGAATCGAAATCGAAAATAAAACTGTAGCATTCCAAACTGGTGATGTTACCAAGAGAACAACGGGACACGCATAGAACATTATTAAAAAGTAAAAATAAACTTAGATGAATGTACAAAATATATAACGATTTTTTAAACGTTTACCTCATTTTTTTTTAATTTGTTTTTAATTACATTTTCACTCCAAACAAGGCACATTGCCACTTTGATGTAAGGGCTACTATCGGAGACATAAGCTACAGGGTACTATGTGGGGTCTTGGGCAGCAAGATGTCGGTTCATGTTATACTTGAACTTCTGCAATTCAGTACAGTTGGGGAAGCAGGAACCCGGAAGGGAATTCCAAAGTCTAGTGGTTCTGGGGAATAAACTACTGGAGTAGAAGGTTCTCTTACATCTAGGTATCTCATGTGTAGGGGTGGGATTTTACTGATTGTCGGGTTTGTCGAGGGTATTTACGTCGAGGGGGTACAACTGCTTGTAGTTCGTCAGAGCATTCACCGTTAAAATACTTGTAGAACAGATAGAGGGATGCTACATTTCGTCGATGAGGCTGAAGCTTAGATGACAGTTCAGGAACTATCAGTTTGGCGACTCTCTTTTGAACCTTGCCTAGGAGTGAGAGACTAGTAGAAGATGTACCTTTTGATCCCTTACAAACTATTTCAGCCGGCTAAAGACCCATGAAAAACGGTCCATAGAAATCCAATTATTTGAGACTCTCTGACTTTTTGTTTCGGAAAAGACAGAGTTTGAAAATATAAAGACTGACAGAAACACATGCATATAATCTTATATATATATATAAAATATTTTTCATCAGTTTTGTTATATATATATATATATATATATATATATATATATATATATATATATATATATATATAGCACGGTTGCGCTGTTGTTTGTATGTGTGTATGTGTAACGCAGTATCACAGTTAAACGGTTTATTTTAGTTAAATTATCATAAAATTTTGTCAGGCAATTCCAATCGGATGTTTTTTCAATGTCAAAATGCCTTTATTCGTATTTTTTAGCTTCATCGGACTACTGTTCTCATCTTAGTGTGATTTTCACAACGTTTCGGTCGATGTAACCTCAGACCTTCTCGACTCGGGAACGTTTCTGTCGAACTCGTGAAGGACCCGTAGTGCAGTGTTTAGAGTACTTGGGAAAATCGATTGTAAAAAATGACATTTTCCTAAAGGTTGAAGGCTCAATCCTCAGTGTGGGCGACCGAAAATACAATTGCGAATTCGTTTGGGCCTCTAGCATGCCATGGCTGACGGAACAACAGCATGCCAATTCCGTGAAGTAAATAAAGGATTCCGTTCACAATTCTTTAAAAATTCCCGAGTTCGACAGAAACATTCCCAAGTTCAACAAGACACATCTGAAGAAGGCCGGAGGTTCCATCGACCGAAACGTTGTGAAAATTGCACGTAAGATTAGAAAAGTAATCTGAATAATACGAATAACTAATTATCATCTAAAAAAAATCATAAATTTCAAAATGCCTTTAATCTTTTTTATTTTCACTAATTATAAAAACTGAACATTTATATACATATATATATATGTGTGTGTGTGTGTGCGCGCGCGTTTGTGTGCATGTGTGTGCGTGTGCGTATGTATACATATATATATATATATATATATATATATATATATATAATTAAAAAGAAATGGTTCGATATTTTAAAGGTTCCCTTTTCACCTAGCTTATCGAACAATGTACACATAATAATGTGAACCTTTTCACTACTAAGAAATCTTTTGACTCGCTCTATTATCTCGTTTTTCTCATCTTCATTTTTCTCTCACTTTCTTCTTTCTAATTTCACAAATAATGGAATAGTATAAAATTAATACTGATCATATTTAGGTGATATTTTCTGTTGTTTAAATGGCTGATTCCAATCCTGTTTTATATTTTATGCAATTTCCACTGACTCTTTATAAAACACAGATAGGATGAGAGATGAGGAAGCCTAAAGCCAGATTGACAGAAACTAAGCAAGAGTGTCAAATGACATGGAATAAGGAAAGGCTAGGAGCAATAGTTTGACATTTCAGTAAAGAATTGGTCAATCAGGGATTACTGTGTAAATACGGCTAACCAGGTAATTTAAATTATTTCTTTTAGCACAACCAAAACCTCTAAATCATGAATATTTGAACATGTATGTTTTTAGGATTAAAATATATAGTAAAATATTAGTGCAATCAATCTTTATTAAGTCCGATTTATCATAACAATATAATATACGTCAATACTAAAACACGAGTGCTTAAAGTAAGGGAAGGCTAACTGAACGCTAAAATAGGTCTTATGATATTTCACTAAGTGCTTAGAAGTATCCTCTCTTCCCCCTTTCTCTCTTTCTTCCTCTCTCTCTTTCTCTCTAGCTGTTCATGAGTTATGACGGTGACGATTTACGACAAATCGTATTTACGTCGCAATTGAAAAATCTCTAAAATATAAAAATCACAAAAATGAAAAAGAAAATATAGAATAAAAAAAGAGAGAGAAAGCAAGAGAGATAGAGAGCGCATAAATATAGACTACGAGTTGCTTTTACTTTTAAGTAGTATGGAACAGTAAACGAAATATTCGAATGAAAATAGACGATCAGAAACTTAGTAAAACTACATTAAAATGCTAAGTTAGTAAACATTTATTACAGTTAAGGGTGCCTTTAATTTTTATTTAAAAAATATTGAACTGTTGACGCGTGCATAGTCCGCAGTCTTTATTCGGCTCTATTCCGGTTTAGAGAAGTTAATTTGTATGTTTGTTTTTTTTGTTTTTTTTTGTCCCCCGACAAACGGAGGGTGGACCAGTAAATTGACCATTGTCTATTCGTCTGTCCGCACTTTTCTCAATATCTATACCTTGGAATTTTCTGAAATTTTGCACAAACATTAAACATGATATGAGTAAAAAAGTAACACAACGGATTTTCCAGGAAAACTCCGGTTGCTCCCTTTGGGGATGTCGTTCGGGTTAAAACGGCTAAAATTAACACTTTGGTGTTTATTAAAAAAAATTGATGGCTTGGATTTTTATCAAACTTTCTGAAAAGTCGTAATTAACTGATTTCTATATAATTTTGTTTGCCTATACTTCGCGATAACTCTTGGGTGTGGTGTGCGCCAAAGCTTTCTAGGGCTAATAAAAACGCTCCATTTTTGGGACTATTTTACTATATATGTCCAAAATTTTCTGTGTATGTCTATTTAGCAGTTTTACATAATGCTGAACTCAGATTTAAATACGTTAAGGCCTTGTGGACTTTTGGGGCTAATTGAGGGTGGAGGGCAAATGATGAACTTAGTCATTTCTTGTTTTGCATGGTGCAGAACAAATTACATATGTTCAGGCCTAAAACTGTACCGTTTGTTCATTTTCACCAGGATTTGACGTCCCCTGGTGACTTTTGGGGCTAAATAGGGAGGGGGGGGGGTAAATGCTGAACTTAGTTATTTCGTGTGCTTCGTTTACTGTGCGATCACGGGGGAAAATTCATGCTTCATGTTTTTTTCAATTTCACCCGGATATAAGAGACTTCACATGCCCCCCCTCCCTTAACGCTCTCTTATATCGTGGTTATAATAATATTCGGGGATTCTTATATCCGGACTACACTGTACATTAACACAGGCTTTTATTTGAGACCAGAAGAAAATCTCTCGTATATCCGTATTTCTTATATTCGGGTCTCTTATATCCGGGTAAACTGTACATGTTTATGTATCAATAAACTTTTGGAGATTTTTAGAAACCGCTGAGAAAATAACTGAATTTCATTTAACGAGTATACCATTTTTTAAACGTAATTATATATGCATTGATATTTACCCTGGCTGGAAACCTCAACCGATGCCTGGGAAATGAATACGTAAACAACTGCTCTTC
Source organism: Euprymna scolopes (assembly GCF_053919585.1). Classification (NCBI taxonomy): domain Eukaryota; kingdom Metazoa; phylum Mollusca; class Cephalopoda; order Sepiida; family Sepiolidae; genus Euprymna; species Euprymna scolopes. Next base: position 79,221,534 of record NC_136487.1, on the reverse strand, counting down.
TCGTTAAATACAGTGAGTTTGTTAACAAATCATTTCATTCGATATATGTACAGCCTCTCCACGTGTATATGTGTGTTTGTGTTCATGCGCGCGCGTGTGTGTATGTGTGTGTCTGTGTGTGTGTGTTAATAGCATTACTCAGTCCACTGTTAAAGTTTTTAATCCTATTTTCACAACGTTTAGGCCGATATAATCTTCGGCCTTCATCATATATATCTTCTCAAACTCGGCAATATTTGTATCTAACTCGGGAATCAGAATTTAAAACAGAACTTTATATGAGAGTAGCGTTCTCCTTCCGTTAGTCATGTCCGAGTCATGTCTTAAGCAATTTGCAAATGTATTCTTAAATGTGACATTTAAAACCGAACTTTTACTTAGTACTTCTTGCATTACGATACCAACGGTCACACACACACACACACACACACACACACACACACACATATATATATATATATATATATATATATATATATATATATATATATACTAGCAGTTCAGCCCGGCTTTGCTCGGGCAATATGTACCGTTCATACTTGCCCTACAAGTGAATACACTTTATGTAAGATTTCAAATGTAACAACATTTTTTTTTTACTTTGTACCCCAATTTTGATCCCTTAACATTTAGTATTTTGGTGTCAAATCAGTATACAAAGTTTTACCCATGTTCAAGTTAACTACATCTAAAATTTCAATTCTTTAGATCCAAAATTGGTGTAAGAATTTGACAGAATCTGCAAAGGTTAACTCTTTCAACTTTGATCTTTTGACAGCAAAAAAAAAAAAAACTTATTTAAATGCTTGCCGCATGTCGGAATACCTGTTATGTAAAATTTAAAATGTTTAGACCCAAAATTGGCTGAGTAGTTTGCTAGACACCGCAAAGGTAAAATCTTTTAAACTTTATCCCATTGGCAACTAAAATTTTCGACCCAAACCGAGTAAAACCTTGCCCCATCTCTGAATACCCTTTCTGTAAAATTTCAGATGTTTAGGGTGAAATTGGCTGAGTAATTTGGTATAGACCGCAAAGGTTACATTTTTTGTAACATTAACACCAATTGTGACGAATATAACATTTATCTTTTCGGCTCAAATTAAATTACAAAGTTTGATCCATGGCCAAGTAATCTACAGTTAAAATTTCAAGTGTTTAAACCCAAAATTGGCCGAAGAGTTTGGTAGATTTGTCAAAGGTCAAATCGTTGAACTTTGACCCCTTGACAGCCAAATTTCTGGCCGAAAATCTATTAAAAAGCTTTTTCCAATTCTCAATACTCCTTATGTCCAATCTCTCTCTCTCTCTCTCTCTCTCTCTCTCTCTCTCTATATATATATATATATATATATATATATATATATGTATAGATATATATATGCTCTAGACTTTGTGCAAATAATTATCCATTATGTCAATAGATGCATGCATATATTCTTCTTCTTCTTCGTCTTCTTCTTCTCCTTCTTCTTCTTCTTCTTCTTCTTCTTCTTCTTCTTCTTCTTATTATTATTATTATTATTATTATTATTATTATTATTATATAACATTTTCGGAAAAGGCGATTTCAGCAATGGGATCGATTAATCTGTGAAGTTGACGAATCATATGTACTTTTCCATACATTCGCCATTATTACATCTCTTTACTTTACCTGTAGAGGAAAGATACGGCATTCGGAATCAAAACGCGACATGTATATCGACGGTCAGCTTAAGACCAAAATACGCCGGACACTAGGAAAATAATATAATTTTTTGAAAAGTCTTTATTCGTTTTTTTTACCAGTACGTTATGGCTATTGTTAGGTAAAGATTTTAGTAACCCTCATAAATGCTCGCCTCATAAATGAATAAGGTTTCGTTAATATATTTATATAATAATAAAACTCAAATAACCTTGTAACGGGCGTTGCAACCTAACATCCGGTTTACGACTTCCAGTTGTGCATGCGTACATAAACATGAACCCATAACAGCGTCAACAAATAAACACACATCGCTGGACCGGTTTAGTTCAAACAAACGGGCGTCCTTAGAAAAGCGAATATCTTAAATTTATTGAATAAAAAAATAAAAATCTTCAAAATATGGGAAGCAAACGCAAAACGTGATTACAATTAATACGTATAATCATCGAACTGTTTCATATATACAATATATATAATACTAAATAATCAACGCGACAATAAAACCTATTGTTTTACTGTGTACGTTTTCAGCGTCCCATTTTTTTCGCGTTTGAATTATCCAAATGAACAATTGTTAATAGTGTTTGCTTTTTTTTACATCGTTCATTTCCCTATTACATTCGAGTTATTTTAACGCAATTTTCTTACAAATAAATCTACTTTAACCCGTTTACAACCATAAGAGCATTTTACAAAGGCGATTTACCCACCGCCTTTCATTTTTCTTTAATTTATTCTCCTTTTCAATACACTATTCTTAAAAGCATTCATAGATGTTCCTCTACACTAACAACATAAATAATAACCCTGCAAATATGTTTTTTTTTATTTGTGTTACAAATAAATAATCAATGCGACAATAAAACGTATTGTTTTACTATGTACGTTTTCAGCGTCCCAATTGTTTTTTTTTCGCGTTTAAATTAAAAGATATA
>NC_136487.1:79023906-79213906 GCF_053919585.1 Euprymna scolopes | reverse complement strand
GTCGGGTTTTAATGTGGGGGAAATCCAGTTCTTTAAAAAGAGGCACTCTAGATGGGAACACAAATAAAAAAAAGATCTTAGTCATGAAGTATTTCCTCCACTGACCGAGGACAGAAAAAGGTGAAGTGAAGCATCAGGACATATACTACACTTGGCTCGAATTGATGGGAGTTACTTACCTATAACTTAGTAATAAAACGGCAAAGCAAGGAGAGAACGACTGACCGGATAATATAAGTATATTTTGTACTGCGAAGGAAACGGGATTCATATTTAGCACGCGTCGATGTGGAACTACTTTACTAAGTGACACGATAAGTTTTAAAAATGAATCTAATATTTCTTACTAAACGAGACATAGACAATCAAAACATGGGCGCGTTTCGTGCATAGGTGGTAATGAGATAACTAACAGGTAATAGAAGCTACAAAACGAAATGTTAATGACAATGCGAGGGACTTATTAAGAAAAATCGTCGGTTTAGTTGTGAGAGTGAAAATCCCTCCGACTTATTATGCGAGTGAGAGTGTAATGAAAAAAAAATCAAGTCAAAATAACCGAACAGATGTTCCTCGAGAACACATATCGAAAATGACATTGCTGTCGAATTAGGATCGTATCTAGAGGCTTTGGTGAGAGAGCTATAAAATATAATTGAAATATTGAATATATTACTTTTACTTAGTCCCTACGCTGATTTTTGTACTTATTACGTTACTATAGTTTGCATATGTAAATGGGTCGTCCGTATTATCTTTTGGATTTTAATTTGTTTTTCATATTTAAATATTTCAATATATTCACTGAATCCTGCAAAGAAGTTATCTGTAAAAGACGCGAGTTTCGAGGTATCAGTCGTCATCAGCGTGGCTAAATATTTTTTGGCAAAGTTCGTAACCATGACTATACAATTTTCAGTATGGCGTTTTACCACTGAGTCAGGAAGCTTTGTAAAATTTTATGCACAATTGTATCGCTTTTAAATGGAAGATCTGTTATTTTCATTTTTTTACCGATATTAAAATTTTTGAAACGTTGTTTTACTCATACAGACACATATATACGTCTTAAAATTACAAAATAAAAGCTTCGTATTTTTTAACTGAAATAGTTGAAGGATTACAAAGATGTAAGTGGTATGAAAACGACCGATCTTCCGCTCTAGAATGCATTGTCATACGTAATGACCACCGTTCCGTATGAACCTTTGTCAGCAATGAATGATGGCTGTACATGGACGCCCAAAATAAACGTTGGCATATAAATCGTTCAAAAGATAAAAAGTCCTATTCATTTTAGCTCCCAAAACGTGAGAAGCAACAAAAAGTGGTGGTACTATTAAAAAGTAAGATTTTTCTGCCCCAGAATTTATTTGCGTACAGTAACCATCATTCTCAATTTGTTTAGAAATTCCATGACAATTTTTTTGCTTCTGACGCACATCCATGACAGATGTCAATTTCTAAGAATCTCCCTCTGCAAATATCTGAAACAAAGAAATAAAACTTTCAGATTATAAATGCATAAGCTACGTCATCACATTGTAATTATCAATTTATTCATTCAGGCGGAATCAAAAACTAAGACTCATTACGTTTGGAAGCTGCATATATACATATATATATATATATATTTATATATATATAAAATATATATAAATATATATATATATATATAAATATATATATATATATAAAATATATATAAATATATATATATATATAAATATATATATATATAAAATATATATAAATATATATATATATATATAAAGCCTCAAGATGCATTTAAATGATATAAAGTTCTCGATCCCAAATGTGATAGTTGAAATGCAAATTATTAATATAAAAACTAAACGGCAACTACGCTTTTTCGATTCGTTTTTGATTTCATGGATCGCTGAGGATTTGTTGTTTTTTTTTTTTAAATTAAAAAAATGATGCACTGCAATGAAACCAGGGAAGTCTCTGAAATATGTAACATATGAAATATGTCATAGATATTTCTTATATAGATATATATTTATATACATGCCCATACAGATATATCTATAGATATATGATTATAAAAAGTTTTGGATCGTCCGCCCGCCCTTACTTTAACCTTGTCAACCAAAATCACACACAGCAAATCCGAAGAGCTATAGGTGACTTAACAATTATGTCTGAAAGTGACACAATGCTGAACGAGAGACATTGGAGATGTGCCGTTATACTTGCTATATCCCGATCTAAGCAATGACAATAGGAATATTAACAGCACCCTGCATGTGCAAATCAAGATTGTTCAACGCTTGAAGGTAAAACGCAACGCATCGCAGGATCCACTTATAGTCTTTAGTGTGGTTTCACGTGAGGGTCAAAACATGCAACCTCAAATCTTCGAATGTCTTGCTAGTATATATATATATATATATATATATATATATATATATATATATATATATATATATATATATATATACATGAGGTCTGTAACCAACAATTGTTATGTTTTTAAAATGTTTGTTTTATTATTTGCTATTTTCATTTTTCAAATTATTGAAATAATGTTTGGAAAATATTTCAACAGATTATTTCCAAAATATATTTATATCATTAAAAAATATTTCAATGATTTGAAAAATGAAAATATCAAATAATAAACAAGTATATCCACGAGCGGAACTTGTAATTTAAAAAAAAAACTGCAAATTTAAGCCAAATTTAATGTAACTGTTTAAACAAACTATACCTCATTTGATTGGTCTTTTAGTCTTCTATAATTTTACCTATTTATATTTGACTTTTAATTGAAATGTTCTAGTGTTCACGTCAATTAAAAAAAAAACTTCAAATTGAGGAGGGGAAAAAAGACCGCACAATGGAAAATTGTTATTTAAATGTAACTTTAGGACATTAATGTAACACAAATACAACAGGAACACAATGAACTAGTTAATATTTAGTAGCATAACCTTTCTGCAATTTGACAGCCTGAAATATTTTGGGAATTCCTTGAATTAGACTGCAGCAATACTCAGGGAAAAGGGCATCCCACTTTTCTTTAATGTTTGCACAAAGTTCTTCCAAATTCGAAATGTTATCATTGCGTAGCTGTTGCTTGATGTAATGTCATACGTTTTCAATAGGATTGAGGTCTGGAGATTATGTAGGCCAATCAATCATGCTCTTCCAGGAACCTCTTGACATTGCCTGTCGTGCGAATGGGAGCATTATCTTGCATGAAGATGGGATTATCACCCAAATCCCGACCAAATCAAGGTAGAAAATGCTCAGTCAACATATTAATGTACTAGGTCGAATTAATTCAACCTTACAAGCGAACTATAGATCCTGGATCGTTGGTATTAATAAGGTTCCACACCAAAACTGAACCTCCACCACCTTGCAACTTGAAACTGAGCACCTAGGATTAAATTCATCGTCTTTCCTCCGAAGGACGTACTGCCTACCATCACTGCCTTTCCTACTGATCTTGTTTCCATCGCTAAAAAAACACTTTTGACCAAAATGAAGAGTCATGGTCTTCATTCCATGTAACTTAGTTCAGACGGCGCTTTCTTTTCTTTACAGAAATCATTGGCTTGCGTTTTGCAATATATCATCGCAAATTAAATTCCTTTAATATGTTATTGACAGTAGAAAGAGAGCACTTATTAACAAGATTACACTGTTATTTGATTTGGGGAACCGTTTCAAATCTTTTTCTTAGGCTGCGGATCTTAATAGCATTGTTTTTCCCATTAGAACTAACTTTAGTACGATGAGATTTAGGGGCATCACGAACACTGCCAATGTTTTGGTGCTTTTGCACAGTCGTTCATGCCGTTTTCTCATCACATTTCAATCTGCGGCTGATTTCTCGATTGGATAAATCAGAAAAGTGGAGATTAATGAGCTCCTGAAGATCAATAAGAGAAAGTCGTGGCATATGGATTAAATATTACGTTGTTTAACCTGAAACAACAACAATTACGATTAGAGATGTTTTGTTGCCTGTTGGTGGATATTTTAAACGGATTAAGGGGCGATAATTTCAGCTGGTTTAAGGCGAATTGGTTGCTGAGGACTTTCTTTTTGCCTCCTCAATTTGAAGTTTTTTTTTTTAAATTGACGTTAACACTATAATATTTCAAATATGAACAGGTAAAATTATAGAGGAATAAAAGGCGAATCAAATGAGGTATAGTTTGTTGAAACAATTGCATCAAAATTTGTTTAAATTTGGAGTTTTTGAAAAAATTACAAGTGCGGAGTTTCTTTTTGACGGCACTGTATAAAACATGACAATTATTGGTGATCCCCCCCTCATTTACATATTACATATGAATTACTCTGTCGTTGGAATATCTTATACCATTTTTCATACACACATACATACATACATACATACATACACGTACACAGACATACATCCACATATATTTGTTCATTGATTAAGTCATTGATTGATTGTGTGTATTTAGGTAGCATATTTTAATAAAGTTAAACGTTACTGACAATCACGGATTGTATTTTCTCAATAAGGCGTTGTTATTCTATCGATTTTTCGGGTGGTTCGTCGGTTATATAAAATGAGTTTGTTATCTTTGAGATTCCGAGCTTTCATTTTTCACTCTTTGCGAGTTCATTCAATTTTTTCGATTCGATGATCTGCCAGCGGGAATTGGTCTTGGTATGTTCACAACTTATGAGTTTATCCTGCGGTCCAGTGATATGTAGCGTTTAAAATGAATGACCAGATGCTGTGAGCACACACACACACACACACACACACACACACACACATATATATATATATATTCATCCATATACAGTACTGTTTCGCTGTATCACATATGTATATATATAATGTTCGTAAATAACTATTGTAATTATAATATCAAATTTATTGTAACAGACTCAATAATCTTCTATAAGGTCTTGTTTCTGATTCTCTAATTCATTAACGCGAACTTATGTATGCATGAGAAATATAACTATGTAAGCAGCGTTTTTCGTCCAAAATATTCACTTCCTAGACCAAATTGAAAATTAGGGCAGTGAAATAACAACAACAGAAATTAATACTCTTTACTAGGTATTCTTAGATAGGCATCTATTTTAATAAAGCCTTTTAAGTCGTGAATTACTAAGCGGTTTAATCTGATTAAACTGTGTAATTTTTTGTGCACATTCTAGTGTTATACGTATAATTGTATAATATTTATTGTCTAGTGTTATATTTATAACTTTGTAATATGTTGTAAATTAAGTATTGAAATATTTAATCGTGGTTACAATGACAACTATTAAAATGTTTATGTTTTAGAAAGAGGACATCGCGATGTAAAATGATTACGATATAAAAACAAGATGTGACATTGTAGAGTAAGAGAGTAAGAAATTCGTGTCTAAAAATATGTATATATATATTCATGTGTGTATATATATATGTGTGTGTGTGTGTGCGCCCGTATGTGTGCGCACGCGCGTGTGTAGATAAACTAGATAAACTACTTGCATTTCGACCCTCGTTTTTAAAATGCTTTTGCTACTATATCATATATGACATCTTCACCTATGGGTTCATCGTATATGACGCCGCTTGTTATGACATCATATATGACGTATGTAAACAAACAAAGAGTAATACGGCTTTTTTAGGATATAATATTATCATAATACACACGCACACACATATTGTAAATCCAATAAAACTTGAGTTATTATTAAAGATTGGTTAATACAGGACAGAGCTGGCATATAGTTTGTTTAACACTACTCTCCGCTGACAACTTACCTAGAGACTCTAGTACGTGCGTTTTGTAAAGAAAATAATAGCACATTTATGTGTCGCAATAGAGAAGAAAGTAAACGTACAAGAAAATCTTTAAATTAACTCATCGGAACATCATAAAAAGTTAAGGTTGGTAGAGCGTTTTGATTTATTTTAAATATGCGAAGAAATTAATATACATAGAATCATACGAGGAAATATTTAAACTGCGTAGAAGATAACACGGATTAGGCACGTGGACGCCAAAAGAAGTGGATATGTGTGCAAGAGGGAAAATACCTCCGAATTATAAATGAGTGAGTGTTAGGCGAAATTGTCGAGTTGGAAAACATTAAAATTATTGAAAACTATCGAAAAGAACCCACGTTTTTCGAAAATACGTGTTAATAATTGTCGAAATGAATGCATATATGCTGTTATTGTTTCGTGAGATATGTTTGTGTTTTGCTATTTCTGTTAAGACAAGTCTGAAAAGGTACCAATAGTAGACTATCTATCATTATATATATATATATATATATATATATATATATATATATATATATATATATTAGTGTATTTAGCCAGCATTCCTTCATTCAGGCAAACATTATTAAAAACAACAGAGATACCTTGCTTAATGATTCTTTTTTTCATTTTTTCGATCTTTCGTAAGATTTTTTTAACTTCAAGATGGAAGTTATTTACAAATGTTCCATGGTTCACACGAGCGCTTTCGATTCTTTCTTGAATCATCATCAGGTTGAGATAAAATATTAAAAATAGAAGTGAAATATATAATTACGAATGATAAAAAGAGTCAATAAAAAGTGGATTAAAATATACATTTACGAGTGATAAAAAACTCAATTAAAAATTAGGATGATAAAAGGCAATGTTAGTAAAACCAGTCGTATACTGTTTATGCTAAACATTTCAGCACATTATTGCTACTTTCAAAATTAATGCTATTTATAGATGGGTGCTGGGTTTTTATATATAGTGCTTCAAGTATTTTTAATTTTTTACAATTACTTTCTCGTTTCAAAATCCTTGTGTTGTCCACGAGGACCTTTCTCAGATTAGAGGGGGGACAGCTCTGTTGATTTGTTAAATGCTGGTATATTGAGCTAGTACTGTTCAAATGCATCGTTAATCGACGAGACAATGTTGTTTTTGTATGTCCAATATATGCGTTTTTATTTTCGGAGTTACACTCTCCTAAGGGGCATTGAAATTTGTACACAATATTGGTTTGCTCCAACATTTTTGTCGCCGGCGAGGAGTTATTTTTAACGATGAGGTTTTGGGTTCGATACTTCTTATAGTATATAATAAATCTAATCTTAGAATTGTTCTCTAGAGGTGCTGTATATCTATGTATGATGATTTTAATTATTTTTTCTTCCACTCTAAAATTTGGTGTCATTTGGTTTTTATAAAATATGTCTATAGGGTTAGTGCTAGAAGATTGACTAGTATTGCTGTTAAGGCTTTTAGGGGACTGTAACAATAGTTTAATTTGTTGATCAACAATATAATTAGGAAAGTAATTATTTATAAGAACCTGTTTGATATTTTTAATTTCTATTAGTAGTGCTTTTTTCGTAGAAGAAATCATCTTAGCACGGTTTAAAAGATTTTTGATTATGACAATTTTATAATGCTGAGGGCACTCACTCTTAAAGTTCAAGAGACTGGATTTTGTACTAGTTGTTTTTTTGTATACAGCTGTGTCGAAAGTATTGTTAGATGAGTCTATAAGGACGTTCAGAAAGTGAATTTGTTTGTTATCATTTAATTCTATTGTAAACTTAAGGACAGAGTTTTTTTGAAAAAGATCTTGAAGTTTGTATATCTGTTCGTCATTATCAGCTAAGAGGAGCATGTCGTCAACATAACGTACATACATAGGGGGCTTTATATTATTTTTAAATGATTACGAGATAAAAACAAGATGTGACATGGGATTGTAGAGTAAGACAGTAAGAAATTCGAAAACCATAGATATAATTATAAACAACATCTACAATCATCCGTCACTTCCCCCACTTAAAATTAATAAAAATATATTTTTAAAAAATATTATTAATCTGCACTACGGAAATGCCTTTTTATGATCCTAATGGCAACATATATAATCAAATAGATGGCGTCGTAATGGGATCAGTCCTCGGACCTACCCTGAGTGAATTTTATATGGCAGACTTGGAAAATAAAACATTTAAAAATAATATAAAGCATTACTAATTCTGCCGATTTTTTAAGCATTACTACTTCTGACAGTTTTTAATCATTACTACTTCTGACAGTTTTTAATCATTACTACTTCTGACAGTTTTTAATCATTACTACTTCTGACAGTTTTTAATCATTACTACTTCTGACAGTTTTTAAACATTACTACTTCTGACAGTTTTTTAAGCATTACTATATCTGACTGTTATTTAAGCATTACTACATCTGGCAATTTTTTGAGCATTACTACTTCTGACAGTTTTTTAATCATTACTACTTCTGACAGATTTTTTAAGCATTACTACATCTGGCAGTTTTTTAAGCATTACTACTTCTGACAGTTTTTTGAGCATTACTACTTCTGACAGTTTTTTAGCATTACTAAATCTGACAGTTTTTTAAGCATTACTACTTCTGACAGTTTTTTAGCATTACTAAATCTGACAGTTTTTTTAGCATTACTAAGTCTGACAGTTTTTTAGCATTACTACTTCTGACAATTTTTTAATCATTACTACTTCTGACAGTTTTTTAATCATTACTACTTCTGACAGTTTTTTAAGCATTACTACATCTGACTGTTATTTAATCATTACTACATCTGACAGTTTTTAAGCATTACTACTTCTGACAGTTTTTTAGCATTACTAAATCTGACAGTTTTTTACCCATTACTACTTCTGACAGTTTTTTAAGCATTACTACTTCTGACAGTTTTTTAGCATTACTAAATCTGACAGTTTTTTAAGCATTACTACTTCTGACAGTTTTTTAGCATTACTACTTCTGACAGTTTTTTAAGCGTGACTACTTCTGCGCTGAGTTAGGAAAAATAGAAGTAGGTGTTCTGTTTATGACAAAATGTTCAGGAAAATGCTATACGGCGATATATGTTTTATTCTTCTATTCGTTTTTTTATGGCTCAAAGTTTCTCGCATGTATCAGATTATTATGAGAAACTTCTAATACTCTTTCTATGGAAACATCTAGAATATCAAATGAAGATTAATTAGTTTACACATTGCTGTAGGATGATTTGGAACTTTTCAGCTAAAGCACGTATTTTATGTACCTGCATACGTAAATACAAACGTAAGCTAGTATTCTCAAATAGGCAGTACTGGTCAGGTTGAGCATTACAATGATCGATGATCGAACGAGAACTGTTGTGTAAATGTGTTTATGACGAGTGTATATATATATATATATATATACATATATATATATATATCTATGACATAACATAAATAGAAAAAAGTTTCTTTTAATAGGAATAGCAACCCACAAACAATTAAAAGTTATACACACACACACATATATATATATATATATATAAATAAAAAAATAAATAAATAAATATATATATATATATATATAGTAATTTATAAAATATATATGGCGATGAAGCTACACTGAATATTCTGCGTTTCATCCAACTATAGGATTCGTCAGGCTTATGCTACCTACGTATTGAGCACTTTTGAAGTAAATACTTAAAGTTTACGCATAAATCTATACTTTCATATATTAAATTTATGTGAATAAATGAAGTAGTTATATATATATATATATATATATATATATATATATATATATATATATATATATATATTACATTTTCACCCCAAACAAGGCACAGTGTCACTTTAATGTAAGGGGCTACTATCAAGGACTATCAAGGGGGTACAAGTGCTTGCAGTTCGTCAGAGGAAGCACCGTTAAAGTACTTGTAGAATAGGCAGAGGGATGAAACATTTCGTCGATGGGACAGAGGCTGAAGTTTAGGAGCTATCAGATTGCCGACTCTCTTTTGAACCTTGTCTAGGAGCGAGAGACAAGTAGCAGATGCACCAGCCCATATATGACAACAATACCCCATACATGGGCGAATGGTGGCCTTATAGAGGTACAGGATACTTTCGGACATAAGTAGTTTTCTACCACGGTAGAGAGAACCTACCTTGTTCGCAGCGATCCTAGCAATACTCTCAATGTAATTGTTCCAACTCATGCTATCTGTGAAAGTTAGGCAGAAGAGTTTAAAGGATGTACTTCAGATAAAGAGTCATTGGCCATTGTGGTAGAGAGGGTTTCTTGTAATTATTGAAGGAAACAAGTTTAGTCTTGGCAGCATTGAATGTGACCATCCATTAATAATCGAAATATATACCAACACACACAATTACATATCTAACTACACCTAGGTTAAAAGTATGTCAGCTTCCTACACATAAAGAATATCTACGATTATCATAAAAATCACACGAAAGGATCGGGTTAACCTGAGGTAAACTTTATTTTTTCTGAGTGCACGAGAATTGACAAATTAGAATAGGCGCTGTTACAACTAAGAATGTGATAGGCTAACTAGAAAATCCAACACCATGAGTTTATATATAAATGCGCGGTGGGCAAAACTTTTCGCATAAATCTGACGAATTCGCACGACGATGAAACGCTGAATATCCTGTGTAGCTTAAATTGCTATATATATTTTCATAACTTACTATCCAGTTCTACTAATGTAATAAGCACTGTTGAATAAATACTACAGATTTACGTATAAATTATATCTTTTTATATTTATATATGGGCTTAAATGGAATAGTCATTATATATATATATATATATATATATATATAGATATATATATATATATATATATATATATATATATGTATGATTTACGTAAGATCGATTATAAAAATTGATTAATGAGGCAATTAATATTGAGTTTGGTGTTATTGGTATATGAACATTATCAAATTTTCATACGAAAAAAATTAAAATTATTTTTATATTATGTTTTCACCAAAAAAAATTTCATATGTAAATTTGGTAATCTTCATATACCAATATATATATATATATATATATATATATATATATATATATATATATATATATGTATATATATATATATAAATATAATATGATATGTTTTCACCAAAACTTTTGTCATATGAAATTTGGTAATGTCAATATACCAATGACACCAACGTAAATATTAATTTCATCATTTTATTAAGCTTCATGAGTATCAGTTTATATAATCAAGCTTCCATATTTTTTGCAAAATCAAGACAACAAAATATAAAATAAGAACACTATATAGTGTATTTCCTAATGTGTTACCATTCTTTTTTAACAATTCAGACAAAGCTAAACATTATGTTATTTTACAATATGCCTAAAATAGCTACTTTTCAGACATTAAATCCACACGCACACACCGACACACACGCACACACACACACACACACACATATATATATGTATATATAATTATTTACTATATATATATATATATATATATATATATATATATCAGAGTTAAGGGAACAGAATAAAAGCAATTCTTTCATAGGTGACATGTCGTGATAATACAAAGTTCAACAAAATGTTTTAGAGCTTATATAGTGGAAAATCAAAAGAGAAAATGGAGGTATAACAATTATATAGTGATATATATATATATATATATATATATATATATATATATATATATATATATATATATATATATAAAATAAATATATTTTGAGAGAGAGATTTATTCATTTATTTAATAAGGGTAGACCTCAATTAGGGGTGTTGGGTAAGTAGAAACTCTATATATCATGGTATTTCAGAACGCAATGCTTATCATAAGAAGAGCAGAGCAGATACTTGCTAACAAGATTAGGATACGACGTCTAGCGTTAGTACATTAGGAGAGAAATAAATTAGGGAGACTGTTTGAAGAAACTATATTCATCTGCGTGTAAAGATTTCCTACTTTCTTAACACCTCTAATTGGGGCACACCCTTATTAAATAAATGAATATATATAATATATATATATATATATATATATATATATATATATAAACTACTTCATTTACTCACATAAAATTAATATACGAAAGTATAAATTTATGCGTAAACTTTACGTATTTATTTCAAAAGTGCTCCATACGAAGGTAGAGCTAGCTAGTAAGTTATAAAATATATATGGCGATCATGCTAAGCCTGAAGAGTCCTGGAGTGGATGAAATCGGAATATTCAGTGTAGCTTAATCGCCATATATATTTTATAACTTAGTATATATATATATATATATATATATATATATATATATATATATATATATATATATATATATAGGTGTTATACTTTCATTTGCTCTTTGTATTAACTCATATATATATATATATATATATATATATATATATGTAGAGAGAGAGAGAGATAGAGAGAGAGAGAGAGTCCTTTATGAACAAATATATGGCAATTATGCGTTTAATTCTCGTGAGACGCCTTATAAATTCTCACGAGAATAAAACGCGCAATACTCTGTGTAGCTTAATGGTCATATATATTTCCATAACTTCTACCTAGCTGTGCCTATGTATTAAGCAATGTTGAAGTATATAGCTATATAGATATATATCTCTATACTAATATAAAAGATGATTTACGTTATTCAAATTTCTTCACATGGATTTATGGAATATTTCATCTCAATTTAATAAACTCTTTGAATGTGTGTGTGATAGAAAGGGAGTGAAAGAGGGAGAGAGAGAGAGAGAACGTAAGAGAGAATTATGATCAAAATTCATAATCTTCAATTTCTAATTAACTTTTCACTCATACAAATAGTTTTTTTTATCATGATGCACGACTTTTTGAATGCGTAGTTTAACATGTTTCCATTTGAAGTAGAAAGATGCAGAACGAGATGAGGGTTGGGTCGCATAGTTTTCAGCAACCGTTTTCTGCTTACACTGCGTTTACTGTTTGCAATGTTCATTGGCTGAAAATCGTACATGTGTTTTTCGTGACGCGGAGAATAGTTATACTTTCAGGCCATGGCGAGAGATGAATTTTTTAAGTGCTCGCGAAATTTTACACGACCCAAGAGAGTTTGCACATTACTAGTAAAAGTACCCAGCGTTCGTGGAATTAAATATCACTACATATATATGCTTATTTTGCTTCTCCTCTTTCGCTGTCCATTTTTATGCAACTGTGTTCATATTTTGTAAGTCATGAAATAGGATTTGCTGCACAGTGTCGAATAATAGCCTCTGTGAAAAAGTAGTGGCTTAACTTTCGGTCTGTCCATGTGTGTTTCCGTTCAGATTTGCGTTTCTTTTGTCTACATAGGGATGTTGTATAGTCAGAGTTAGAGATATTAAAATTGTTACATTTAGTATAGTGGGCGATATTGTTCTTATAACGGCATCAGTTATAAACGTATAAAGTGTATGTATTGTTGTTCAGCCAGAGGATATGATATCGACGTATAAACTGAGTCATGTTGTATCAGTGAGTTATCACACGGGTATATATTACAGTTCATCTTTTTTATAAAAGGTATAATTCATGCTTCATACCTTTCTCTCTTCAAGAGTTCTTCTTTCTTCACTGTTGAACTCCGTGATGAAACAGGAAACATCATAACCAATTGAGACCTCTGTTTTTCCTTATTTTATGAAACGACGGAACAAGACTTTATATTTTAAAAATATAAATTTATTTCAGTTGTCTCAAATCGTCTTCACGAGAGTGTGGATTTCGTCTACATGCTTATTCTTCACAGCCCCGCTTCCTGGCTCGAAGTACGTACATTCACTTGCGTGACTAAACTCCAAATCTCAACTCTAAATTTCCCGACCTCCTGACCTAAATTTCGTTACGTCACCATTCAAAAAACCCACCTATCCCTAACGTGTGACCTTTCCACGTCTGCCTGACCAACGTTATTTTGTTTATTTGACCTATCTAATTTATAAAAACATCTTCAGCTAAAACCCATTGGTGCACTTTATGCTATAAACAATAAATAACTCCGAATATAAACTATTTAAGAAGATCACTGGATAGATAAAGAGATAGATAGACAGATAGATTGATAATAACTAATTAACTTTTAACAATGTTATTATCCAATAGTGATACTCTGATTATCCCTGCCCCCCTTGTCAAAATTTCACGAAAGACTCTCGTCTACCTGAAACCACTATCAATAATGTCATCTGTTCTTTATATGAGCCTAAACCTTAACTCAGATTACATGAACAAAGCTTCTTTCTTAAAGCAGCACGCATGTGGAATTCTCTTACGCGTGCCTGCTTCCTAAGTCACTACAATATGGTCAAAGTCAAACAAAAACAAGTTTTTAATGAGTCATCCCCATATAATCATATTTTTCTAAATTTCCATCACTAACCATTACTACGATACTGTCCCATTGATTAACGTGCACTTATTAACCGTTATTCTCCGGTGGTTTCAGGGTCTTGATAAATGGTGACTCGTTTGTAAAAATAAATAAATAAAATAACAAGAATTATTATCATGTCGTATAATCTGATGCTATTGTTGGTATTGATGTATTCGATATTTTTCAGGCTGGAATTCTTTTTAGAAATACAGGACGTATAAAACAAGGTGGAGGTTGCCTACATTCTAAATAAAAGTGATTTTGTTGAAACAACCGGATTCGAACATGGAATACCGAAGTAGTCAATCCGGTTTTTCAACCGGTAAACCGCCGTTTTTTTTTGTTGTTTTTTTTTTTCTAATAACGATATAGACAATTTAATGTATCTACTAGACGTACTTTAACCTTTAGGTCGACTTTAGGTGCATTATGCTTCTTCGATTCTCTTTGCTATATGTTATTATACTACTTTTTCTTCGTTTTTCTTTTTTATTTGCGTTATTTATTTACGTGATTCTTTTTTCTTCTAGAGGTACTCCGTTCGTGCTTACTGGTTTCTATTACTAATGCCTGTTTTCCTCTTCTCACTGTGCCATCTCGTTCGCCTTTATCCACCAGGATACGTTGGTGCTATTTATATCCGTTTAAGCTTATTCGTGTTAACTCATTGTAGTTTGTTTACTATGGGAGTCACCACTTAACCAACACCGTTATATCTCATATTATCTGGAGCGAGGACAGTTGCGTTGATACACCTCTCTTAAAGAATTACTTTAATTAATACGATAAATCCGGTAGAACTCAGAAATGGCGTGTGTAGAGAGGGAGAGAGGAAATGAGAGACAGGAAGAAAGAGATAGAGAGAAAATGAGAAAGATGGGACAAAGAAAGCGAGGAAAAGGAGGAGTGGGGACATAGGAAGGAAAGGATAGAAACAATCTGAAAAAAGAGAGAGGTAAGGAGAGATGAAGAACGAGAAAAAAGTGGAGGGAAAGAGAGAGAAGAAAGAAAAAAGTGCGAAAGAAAGCGTAGGAGGGAAATATATAATGAGAGACAGTAAAAGAAATAAGCAGGGAAAGAGAGAGAGAGAGAGGAAAAAGAGAGAGGGGGAGAAAGAGAGAAAGTAAAAGACAGAATGAAGCAAAAAGAATGAGCAAATACAGGATGTCAAACAGTCACTGAAGGGTTGAAAATCTTTTTTCTCCTTTTTTCTATAGGCATTATCACTTATCAAGGCCTTGAGGCAAATAGAGGGTAAAGGTTAAAGAGTGTACAGTAGAAATTGGGCAATATAGTAATCGTTAGTAATGGAAATTTGGTAAATTTGTTAACTTATATGGAACGGCTCATTCTTTGTCATTTTTGCATCAATGATTATACGTTTTTCAATTTCAGATATATTACAGATTATATTGCGAAAATTTATTAAAAATAAGTGTCGCATTAAACAACATACGCAAGTTTTAAAATTGTTGTACAAAATCAGGTGTCAATCATCGTATATTGTTTTGATTCCAATACTTTATCGAGGGAATGTTCAAGCCATCTGTAAAAAAGAGTCTATGCTAATAAACCCCAAATTCTGTAAAGTCAAATTGTGTAAAAATTACGGAAAGATTTCATCAAAACTAAAGAATCTATTTAAGTTTAAAAACCTTCAGTGACTTCTTTGACATTGTATCAAAAGAGAAAATATGTATGTACTTAAGCATATTTTCAATCCTTATGTTTGTACAATTTAGGATTCGTTTTATAAGTGCAAATATTTCTCTCGTTCGCATAAAATTGTTCTGCATATTTGAATGCTTCGAATTACCCACTTCGAACCACTCACAAATTCTCCATAAGAAAGAAGCCTCAGGGAGAGGAGGTAAGCTCAAAAATCAATAAAACAGATTTAAGTAATACGAATTACGTTTTTTTTATTTTTTTTATTTGTAAAATGATGTTCTATATTTATATTTATAGTTATTAGGATTTTGAACTAAATTCGCATCAGGCCATCGCATAAGTTATTCCAGCAATCTGATATCTGCCATTTCAATTCTAACAAATTCTCATGCTTTTCGAAAAGACGCCCATAGCTACAATTAATTTTTTTTGCATTAATATATTAAGTTTTGAACCGAGAAATGATGCCGCTACAGAATAAGTTGCTATGTGTCATTGGTAACGCTGACAAGATTGGAGATGTTTATGTATGACTCAAGCCATGTCATGCATGACGAGTCTTAAGTTTAATGATGCAGCAGATTTCACACGGAACTCAAATCCCTGGTTGCAACTATACTACATTGACAGCAACAAGGCATCTAACCTACAAGCACTGCGTTGCTGTTAGTTAAAATGCAAAACACTGGCCGGACTTAAATGTCACTAACGATTCAAACACCACTGAAACACTGATGAATCGTGTTATCAGAACCTCATACGTCGGATATGAAGCGAGAGTAATATATATATATATATATATATATATATATATATATATATATATATATATATATATACACTAGACTAACCGTGACCCGTTGTGTCAGTATGTTATATTAGCTATGGAATTAATGTATGAGCGTGACACTTGTGACGTAAAAAAAATAGTGTTTTTTTTTTGGACATAACAAAAACATTTCTATGAAAATATATTAAAATAAAAAAGAATATAGATAGATTTCTATGAGTCGTTCTGTTTATTATAATTGATTATTTTTGAAAAAAAAAGTTTACAGTTACTGAATTATAAGTGGTTGGCCATACTTATAAGTAAATGTGCACTGAACAGATACCATAATACATATTATAATTAAATTCAGATTTTGATCTATCTGCTTTTTTTTACATCGTTTATTTCTGTATTACGTTTAAGTTATTTTAAACTCCGCTCTTCCCAAGTTAAATAATAATTTCGAAATAATAACGCTAATATTTCAGCGTCCCAATTGTTCGTTTGTTGTTATATTTTTCGCGTTTAAATTATCCAAATGAACTATTGTTAATACTGTCTGCTTTTTTTTACATCGTTCATTTCTGTATTGCGTTTAAGTTATTTTAAACCCCTCTCTCCCCATGTTAAATAATAATTTCGAAATAATAACGTTAATATTTCAGTGCAAAGGCCATATGTGCATGCGGAACCGGATGTCCTAAACCGGAAAGTAGGTTACATACATCGTTACAAGATAATTTGAGTTTTATAATTATATATATATATATATATATATATATATATATATATATATATATATATAGTTGTAGTAAGTAACCCTAGTCTTCGGGGTCTGCAGTAACGAATGGTCATTTTGGGAACCAATGTAATACAATTTTGGGTGTCGTGTCTTCTAAGGAGGGGGGGATGTTTTTAACGTTCGTCTCATCCGTTTATGAGAAAAATGTATGTATTCCGTTTATCAACTTCTCAAGACGTATTTATCAGGATCGTGACTGTCTAGTTAGTGTGTGTGTAGCAATTACATATAACACGGGTACATACAATAATACATGACGCGAAGACATACCTGGCTCTGCTTAGCTGTGGAGGACTCTTCATCGATCATCTTAGGAGTTGATTCTGCTAACCGAAGACAAACGCATGCCAAAATGAACACAAGACGATGATTGTTGTTTTATATACATTTAATTTCACTCCACAGGTATTATCTCAGCTGAAATGGGCCAGCGATCATGGCATGCGGATAAATCGTAGCCCCCCCCCCCATTTTTTAGGAGACCCTGATCCTCACATCTTGTCTCTTTCGGATCTATCAATCAACTCAATTAAAATGAACTAAATTTCTCAAAACC
Source organism: Euprymna scolopes (assembly GCF_053919585.1). NCBI lineage: Eukaryota > Metazoa > Mollusca > Cephalopoda > Sepiida > Sepiolidae > Euprymna > Euprymna scolopes. Next base: position 79,195,897 of record NC_136487.1, on the reverse strand, counting down.
GGAACCCGTTATACCTCAGATCCGGCCCCCATCTACCTAGCTTTGGTGCAGTCGACTGGTCATTCGGTTTTACATATGTCACAGCATTGACCTCTGACACTTCTGCACCTGCAGTACTTTCTGAACTATCGTTTCCTACGATTCAAAGTTGTCATTCACTCAGCTAGAGAAACATAGATATCAGATAAACAGATAGATAGATAACTCGATTCAGAACAATTATTTTGTAACCGGCCTTGCCTGGCGATCACATAAAAATATGAAGCTTCCTCCCGGTGCACCGTGTTGACTACACGACCAGAGAAAGCAATCAATCAATTTATTGAAAATGGTGCGATTTTACCGATTTCGATGACAATAAAAGCATAAGGAATGCATCTTAGTCAGCAGAGGATCATGTTCCACATAGCTTGCGCAGAATGTGCAACATATTTACGTTTCTACCGGATGATTATAATATCCTTTAAGTTGAAATGGGTTTTAAATATGCAATCAGAAAATCGATGAACGCGAGCATTATCTCTAGAATTGTCTTCATAAAAAGCTTTTAATGTTTCTTATTTTGTTTATAAGCTACTTTGAAGTTATTAACGTTTGACGTTGTACCCTTGCCTATATTTGTATTCCATTATCGTACAGTTTTCTTTTGCTTACTTAAATTAACTCAACTGGGTAATATACGAGGTGCGTCTGAAAAGTATCGAGACGGTGTATAAAACAATGTATTTCTTTGTATTATTTAGATTATTGTTTTCATCGTCAGTGTTACTGTCACAGTTTTTTTACCAATGTAAACTCTCTTCTTCAAAGATATCTTGTTAGACCTGTGACCTAACGAATAAAATACTAAGTAAAATTTAGGTGTAAGTGCTAATCTTTTTTAAGGCTAAATGTTAAACATTCAATGCGATGCGAGACTACTAGGTATACAATTCCGAACTAATTAAATCATTTATCCTGTCATTTGTAACGCCAAAAGAGCATGCTCCCCTCGAGGGTCAAATAAAGGGTTGCATTCTGAATTTTGTTTAGATTTAAAAAAATCCGGATTCGACAAGATACGCCTTAAGAATGTGTGAGATTCTGTAACATATTTAGTTCCTACGGTGGCTAAGAATAGAGTACGTTAGCAAGTTTAACAATGCAGTTTGCATAGTAAAACCAAATGAGTACAAATGTTTGTCCTTATTCCACTAGAGATGTGAGGTCTTCCTCTAGTGTTTTCGCCATTTCCTTGGATATGTGTTCATTTGTTTCCCCCTCGTCTCTGTTATAGAGCGTGGTGTCATCAGCAAATGTACCCATCTCAGAGACAATTTTATTAGGAAGGTCATTTAGTAATATTAGGAATAGTAAAGCTCCAAAGATAGGCTCCTTATGTACTCTCCCATTTATATCATATTAATCGAGGGCAACCTGAATTCTTCTCTTACTTAAGAAGGATTTAATTACGTTTTCTACCCTACCAGTGATACCATATGATCTGGTTTTTCCTCAGAAGACCATCGTGCCATACTCTGTCAAAATCCTTGGATATATCAAGGACTACCGCTCTATCCTACTTTGCTTTGTCCAGTGAATGGTATATACATTCAGAGATTGCAGTTAGGATATCTGCTGTAAAACGGACTTGCTTAAATCCATATTGATGGTCAGTCAGAGGTTTGATAGTTGTAAGGTGATGGACTAGAGCTTGGTTCATTATGGACACATATTTTGGCGAAAAGCGGGAGGACACTAATCGGGCGTTAATTTAATGGGGCAGTTCTTTCGCCACAATTCTTGAAAAGTGGTATCACAGAAGCTGTTTTCCTGTAGTCGTCCACAATACTTAATGTCTTTGTTTGGACAACCACATGACACAAACCTACTACAAATTGTACATCCTTTTGAACCTTTAGGAGCGATGACTACTTCGTAAAACAAGCAGTCTCATTAACTTTTATTCAGGAGTAGCTCTTGTCTTTGATTGGTGATTACTCTTTAGATTTTTCGTTAGAGTTGTTTTAATGGCCCTTTTTATGTTGAATAAAAAGCCACGAAGCAATATCACGTGAATAGAAAGACTTCTGCAATTATTTTCCATTACTTCGTTGCTCGAAGCACGTGTTTTTCGCCAGCGCTTTACTGAAGAGCCTTAACAATGATATTGTGTAACGTTGTCACGAAAACCAACAGGGGTTACACTCAGTCGCAATGAGACAAAGAATAGAAGTTACCGTCAACTCGCTTTTTTTTCTTCTTAGTTACGGCTGTGAGGTTAGCCACCTGATCTCAAAGGTTATTTTTTGTTTCTAGCGTGATCTCCTTTTAAAAGTCTCTATTTTTCCCTGCCGTGACGTTATTTCCTATGCATTTACATACACCAATCCGCGCTATATTACAGTTGTCATGCAAAGCGGGCCAAAAACATACATTGAAGGCAGAGAGTTAAGACTACAGTTTTATACTCCATATAACCATGCTTTTAAACCTCTCCGTTTGGCATAATGGAAGGAGATTTTTTTATAAGCCGGATCTCAGCGTATAAACAAATTAAACTAAAAAAAATGCAAAAATATTACTTGATCACTCTTTGCTAACCCCGTGCTTTATTAGATGGGGATAAATGGTCCCTGAAATAATCCTGAAAAAGGAAGTGGCTGTTTAAAATCTTGGCGTAGTAGCTAATTAGAAGAGAATATTCTGGTTGCCATTGAATCTGGTCGACACTGTACAGTATATCTATCTATATTTCTATAAAGGGGAGAATGTGTGTAAGGACACTTCTCAACCTATATACTCAACGAATTTGGTGTCTACAACACTGAAATTTGGTAGATAGGATATTGAGACGCGTGGAAAACTTTTTAATCCGTTTTCATCCGGGGCTGCCTAGAAGTCAAGATAAAAGCATCCGGAAAAAGAGCTCCTAAGGGGTCCTAATTGAAAATAAACAACAACCCAAAACAAATCGTACATAAGGAGGGAATGATCGGATTCAATGCGCGGTTGTGAAATATGAAAAATTCCTTATGTTTGAAAACACTTTTTAGAGATCATGTCAAGCTGACCTACTGGTTATCGTACTTGACGCACTGTCTCAAGGTTAAGGTTTCGATTTTAGTTCGGGTACTTTTTTTTAATTACTGAACTGTTTAGAAAAAACATTATCCTCGCATGCACGTGTCTCAGTTTCTTTCCGTTTTTTTTTTTTACTTCACTTTTTAAAAAAATAGAATAAGCGTAATTTCTGTTTATAATAAATAATAATTCTGCATTAATTAAAATGCACTATTTATGTGTATTTAACGACCAGGCAACGCCGAGCCGCCTGCTAATCATGCTATGTAAGAACAGCATACAGTTTTTTATGAGTTGTTACTAACATGACTAGTCCGGTGCTATGGTCTCAGACCGACTGTATATGTTATTTAATGAGTGCATATGAATATGTTATTATTATTGTTTTGTTGTTTTCTTTTTTGTTTTGTTTTCTTTTTTTTTAATAGTTTGCGTTATTCCTAGTTCCTCCCCCTTCTTCCTCCACTCTTTTTCTTTCCTCTTCTCTTTTAACCTTCTATCCTATCTTCTGCTTTTCCTTTTTCTTTTTCCTGTTCCACAGTTATTTTTTTTTATTTTCTTTTTCTTCTACTCCTCATACTTCTACTACTCCTCCTCCTTCTAGTTATTCTTCCTTCTCTTCTTTTTTTGCCTTTTCTACTGCTACCACTACTATTTCTTTTTCTTCTATTTTTGCGTCTGCTGGAAGTGAGTCAACATATTAATTTTATGTTAGTGACATTTCTGTATTAAATGCGCCCAGTATTCTCTGCATTTATTTCGCTGTTCTCCGTTTGTTAACAAATATTACTTAGTATTTACTATTTCTTTGCCGCTTTGTTTTTATCGAAGTTTTGTTGTGGCTGTTGCCATGGCCCTTTTTCTTTTTTTTTCCATAGTTCTCACTGGTCGAATTGGGACGATTTTTTTTTTTTTTTTGTTGTGGTTATTGATCATGTTATGTTCCTGTTTACAACGCTTCCCCACTGGACAGAGTTAGTCACCAGGGTCGTTTTTTTTCACGTGGAGAAAAAGAAACAAAAATAAAAGTTGTCTCATTCGTAAAGGATTTCTCCTCCAGTCCTCCACTGACAGAGAACAAGAAATTGAAGTGTAGCGTCTGAAGAACAGATACTAACTACACATTGATCTTTGTCCGAACCCCTTTCTCCTCATGTCTCCGTTTTCTTTTCCTTTTCGCGTTCATTACCTTTTTGTTCGTGTCCTTTTTCTTTCCCACTCGCCATTTCATCTACGCTTCCTCCTCCTCCTCCTCCTACTACTACTACTACTACTCTCTCCTTCTTCTTATCCTCTTCATTCATCATCATCATATCCTGCTTTTCTTTTTAAATATCTACTAAGAGAATTTCTTCACCTTTTACTCTGGTCTCCGTCCGTTTTGTCCCTCCATTCCTCTTTGTTGCCTTCGTTAGCATCTCCCTTCTTCTAACCCCCTTTTACTTCTACATATATAACCTTTTTCTTATATCCTGTATTTTCTTTCTCTCGTGTTTCCTTTTCTTTCATACTTGGCTCTAAGTCGCCTTTTTCGAAACAACCAAGCACCCCCCCCCCGGGAACTTTTATACATCGTGAAAAGGATCTACGTATGATAAAAATCGCACAACGTTATTCTATGTAGAACATCTTCACGCCAACACTTGTCATTGTCGTGCCACTCTCTGCATTCATGAATAGCGAACTGCCGAATTCCTTATCGCGAAACGATCATTAATACTTTCCAAAAGGCACAGCCATTATAAACAGTACAGCATTACGGGATGCTTAATATCCCTGGTTTTAACACGCGTTTTATTTTACTTAGGATATAACCAGTGTTGACATAGCAGTATCAGAATTTTTGTAGGAATTTTTGACACCCCTAACACGAAACTGCGAATACAATATAAAAATCTCGGAATTTCTCTGTTAAAAGTAGGTTATTTATTTTCTTTATGGATTATACTTCCAAAATAAACTATTACAGTTGTTTTAAAAGTAATAGAAATATATATATATATTTTAAACAGTAATGAATTTTCCGAACTCAATATTTTTCAATTTTTAAACTTTAAAAATCTATCAAAATTTTTCTATTGATTCTATTTTTACGATATTTTCAGGGTCAATGTGAAATTTTATGTTCTTTCCAATAAATCGAATATAATATTTTAGACAAACGTTTTTTTTTTAAATTCACGACCCCCCCATCCCAATTTTTAAGTGTCTATTAAAAAGTAAATAATTAATTTAGTCACCCGAAAGTAAATAATTAATTTACTCACAAATTGAAGAGAAAAGGTCAATACATAATATATTCAAATTAAAAAAAAAAAAAACATAGTGTTCTTTTAGAATTTTACCTGTAAAGTTTGAAGTTTAAAACCTTTTTTTTAAACCACGTTATTTGTTTTTTTCTTTTTTTTTTTTTAATGGAACCTTGGTCCTTGCTCCTTCAATTGAAAAAAAATCAGGGCTTGAATTACATTTTTCGAGGAGTTATAAGCTTGGAAAGACAGGGGGTCGAATAATTCACGCCTCCCATTTTGTAAATGTCTAATAATAATTAATTTAGACCCCGATAAGTACATAATTATTTACTCACAAACGAAGAGAAAAGGTCAATACATAATATATTCAAATTTAAAACAAAAAAAACATAGTGTTCTTTTAGAATTTTACCTGTAAAGTCCGAAGTTTAAAACCTTTTTAAAAAAAAACACGTTTTTTTTTTGTTTTTTTTTTAATGAAATCTTGGTCCTTGCTCCTTTAATTGAAAAAAAAATTAGGGCTTGAATTGCATTTTTCGAGGAGTTATAAGCTTGGAAAGATGGGGTGGAATTATTCGCTATTTTCACGAAAATTCTGACACTGCTAGACTGTTGACATAACCGGTAGATTTTTTGGTGATGTCTTGTTCAGATGGATTACTTTCATATAGAAACATCTGTTCGAAATTAGTTTGTTTATGGTGTCTTGTAAGAGACACGTTTGAAATGTTCGCCCTGCTACAGAGAAATAGATGAAGATATTCCTTAAGATTTCCTGGAATTATTACATTGTGTTTATTTTATACTAGCGCAAGTAGAAATTACGTTTCCTTTACTCCTTGTCCACCCCAAACAACAAACATTAACATTAAAATCGACGTAAAGGGCTAGTAATTGGGATCGTGTCTTACAGCGAACTATAGCAAGTTGAACAGCGATGTTTGTTGTTCACATTACGTTTAAACTTCAGCAGATTAATACACTCAGGGAAGCCAGAAATGGACGACACTATTAGAATAGAATCTAGATACCTCAACAATGAAGGGGTGGAATTTTGCTGCTTGTCAGCTTATTCGGAAGTATCTATATCGAGGGGCGTAAGTGCTGTGTGGTAGAGCATATTCCATTAAATTATCTGTGAAACAGGCAGAGAGATTAGGTATTGCGTCGATGGGACAGAATTTGGGGTTGGATGATAATGCAGTGCTATTTGATTTGAAGCTCTCTTTTTAACCCTGTCTAAAAGTTAAAGATTATTGGTGATTGCACCGACTTAGTAATAATACGTAATGCATAGGTTAATTGTGGTTTTGTAAAGACATAGGATGCTCGCGTATTTTTGAAAGGGCATTGAAAAATGTTCTGCTTCTATTATTAGTAGCTAAAGGTAGTCCAGAAAGTCAGATAAACTCAAAGGCATGTCGTTCATGAACAAGTAAGATAAGGGACGTAAAATGTCTATATAAATTTAGAATGAAAAGATCAATGTTACTTCATTACACCTGGAACCGAAAAAACACTGCAGAACATAAGTCGTTCCTAAAAATTTAATATTTTGTGACGATGTAAAGTTTACGGTATTTTTTATTACATTCAACTTCATTTACTTTCCTGCATAGGGATTGAACTCACAACAAACTGATTACAAATCTTTTGTTTTTAATGATGCTACTTCATCGTATTCTTCATTCATCTATTAGTCTTCTTTCAATTCGCCTTGTTGTAATTCATGCTCTTCTATTTTGCATGTTCTATGTTAACGTTACTTTGACGCATTACTTTCTAATCCAGACTATTCCATTTTCTAAAACACACAAATGGAGCATGACAAAAGAAGAGAGAGAGAGAGAGAGAGAGAGAGAGAGAGTGAGAGAGGTGGGGTAATGAGATAAAAAATCCGGCGTTTCCTTACCATAATATACGCTTAAATATGTTATTTTAATCCATGCCTATTAAATATTTATTATTTTTATAGCGACAATTCCCAATCTATTACTATATTAACCTAAATATATATTAATGAGACCAAAACACACACACACACACACACATACACACACACACACACACATATATATATATATATGTATATATATACTTGGGTGCCATCAGCTAAAATCAAAACCAAAACATGCAACACTCCACCGTCATTTGCTATTCTCTGGACCACGCCTATATATATATATATATATATATATATATATATATATATATATATATATATATATATATATATATATATATATATATGATATTAGTTTATGATATTAGTTTCTGTATTTGCCACAACTGTGTTCAATACATAAGCAAATGTCCTAGCCTGAGGAAACAATAAGAAAATTATACAGAAACATTTCTGTATAACTTGTGTGTGATACATGCATTTTATTCAACAACATATAAACTTTAAATGCACTGGTAACTTCTTATGAATATCATTTGACTTCACTCTCACAATTACTAATGCGTCAAAATGCATAGGTTTTAAACTTAAACAAACAAAACGTATTACAAAAGAAATAATAAAGGAAATGCATAAATGTAACAGAAAAAAAGCATGATAAAACAAAAAACAAAACAACAAATCGAAAAGATAACGTAACCTTTTTTATATACAGCCAAACTATGCGATGTTCTTGCAGAGATTTGTAATATCTCGCTTTACTCTGGCAATGCAAAGAAAATTGATCGAACATCTTGATCACATATTAAAACGAATAACACTTGACAAATAAATCGATATATGTAAACCACTCTACAGAAAATATACGCCAAGATTTATCTAAAATCGAGAAAGTAAAAAATATCTATACACTGAGGTCAATAAGTCGTCGTAATCACAGAAATCTTTGAGATCTTATATATAAGAAATAGGTTCTCTCTCTGTACGTCCGTCCGTCAGTAACATTGTTTAAACGTGATAAATAGATTGCACGATCCGTCTCAAATCTCAGATATTTCATCTTTTTTTACGAAAAGTTTACAGTTTATCGAAATCCAAAAGCCACTCGACGGTGAAGGTTAATGCGTCTGTCAGTGCGGCGGGGAGACGACGCCGTGATGATTAATAACGATAATTGAAATCGGAGAAATATGGCTCATTTAAAAACATCGTTCAACAAGAATTAGTTTACAATGGGGTTGAGAACGTCTATGTTATAGTCAACTTGAATGCACCTCCGCGGTATTGTGTTGTGCAGACAAGTTGTTCTAGGAAAAAATATTCAGCGCATACGGCATTAATAGTTAGTTTATACTTCTTTATTCCTTGGGGAGCATAGGACCGCAACGACGCTCCGCCAACGGACTCGGTTCTGGCTTGTCCTCTTCAGTTCGGCCCATGTCATTCCAGCAGCCCTAGTCTCAGCCTCTATGCTTCTTTTCAATGTCTGCTTTAAGCAACCTTGGCGTGGTTAGGGGGAGGGCGTGTCTCTAGCACCCGGATATCTATGCTGACGGAAGATTAATCTCCTGCTAGTGCCACATAAGCCAAACATGTTAAAGGGTTGAGATCAGACTAAGAACACTCACTGATCCTCCAGGTTCGGGGTCAGAATAGAGCCAACAGCCCAGTTCTGTAAAAGAAATAAGTTACAGAAAACGCAATGACATCATCTGTAGATTTCTTGGTCCGTGGAAGGGTCATCTCTATTGGAGTTCAAGACGCGAGCGGGTAAAGCCTCTGAAAAGCCAGTGCGCCGACTGCATTAATAGTGAATAATAATTTCCTGAGAAATGCGGATGCCATAACGAGAAATCGTAACCGAAGCATAGGATCTTTACTTTCTACCAACTGACCAATGAGAACAGTATAATTAATAGAGTCTAAAACATTACCATAATAAAATATACGTAACAGAACGCGGACACGGGTAAGGCGAGAATATGCAAATGCTGAACCGTGTGCGAAATGAACTCAAGGCGAGGAAAAAGAAAAAGACCATAAAAAGGAAAGAGAGCACGTTAGAGAGAAGGAACACGTTAGATACGTGGTTGACGTCACAGCCGTAACGAGAAGTCACGCCTGGCGGGAGAATGAGGATTAAAGGTATTTTCTTAACACCTGAAGCCAGGAATTGAACGTCTCTTCTTTTTCCTATTCTTTGTTTCCTTTGCAACTGAGTCTACAACGTTTGGGCCCCGGGTGTTTACATGTTGACACTTATGTAAACGTGTGTAACGTTACATATATACTTTTTTAATACGTCATACATTTATAATTGGTGCCTTGTTTTAAAGCATCAATTCGAACATAAGCTAAAATAAAAATTCGGAAATGAATTGCCTACACCGTTGATAATTATTTGAAGAAATCTAAACCAATTGAGTTTGTTTGAACTGATTATTGTATGGAGTTCTTTCTAATTAGTCCTGGCTCGAAAGAGCAGGAAACAAAATATTTTAAATAATAATAATAATAATAATAATAATAATAATAATAATAATAATAATAATAATAATAATAACAACAATAATAATAATAATAATAATAACAATAATAATAATAATAATAATAATAACAATAACAATAATAATAATAATAATAATAACAATAATAATAATAATAATAATAATAACAATAATAATAATAATAATAATAATAATAACAATAATAATAATAATAACAATAATAATAATAATAATAACAATAATAATAATAATAACAATAATAATAATAATAATAATAATAACAATAATAATAATAATAATAACAATAATAATAATAATAATAACAATAATAATAATAATAATAACAATAATAATAATAATAATAATAATAACAACAATAATAATAATAATAATAATAACAATAATAATAATAATAATAACAATAATAATAATAATAATAATAATAACAATAATAACAATAATAATAATAATAATAACAATAACAATAATAATAATAATAATAATAATAATAATAATAATAATAATAATAATAATAATAATAATAATAATGATGATGATAATAGAATAACAGTAACAAAGACTTTCGCTGGCGAGGATTACTATTGACCGTAACCAGTCATACAGTCCTTTTGAAATTTTCATCTCTATTTTTCTCGTTATGCACTGAATATTTGTTAATGAAACCTATATGAAATATGTTCCTCATTAAATTTTAAATATTTTCTATTCTGAAAGAAGTTTAGAAACATTTAATCTAAATAGTTATTTTAAAGTTTTTGTTTTAAAAAAAATCAGGTTTTCTGATTATTCAGACCTATATTACAAAGAGGGGGTAGCAAAAACATGAGTTGTAGTGTAAGGGTAAATACAAACTGAAACAGAGAGAATATTCAGACCTGTAATAATACTAAGAGGGGGTTGCAAAAATGAGTCGTGATGTGAGGAGAAATACAAACTGAAATAGAGAGAAGGAGAGTTTTAAAATATAATCTTAAAAAAGATAATATAGAAGTTAGAAAAGCATTTCATCCAAGGCATGAAAATTGTTAAACAAAATGTTTTTACTATAGGCTTAAAAAGGTTCAATTTGATATTTATATATCTTCAAAGTGCACTTTTATAAATTTTACAGAGTAAGGTATAAAAATTTGATTTAAATTGAATCAAAAAATTACCTTGGATTCATTTTATGTAATGTACATTTTGTTGCAATTTAAAAATATTATCTTTCATCTAGCAATTAATAATATAGATATAAAAGTTTCAATGGTTTTTTTAAAAAGTGCAACAGAATGTACATTATATAAAATAAATCCAAGTTAATTTTTTGATTCAATTTAAATTAAATTTTTATACCTTGCTTTGTAAAATTTATAAACGTGCACTTTGAAGATATAGAAATTTCAAATGAAATCGTGTACCTTTATTTTTAAAGCCTATAGTAAACACATTTTGTTTAACAATTTTCATGCCTTCGTTGAAGTGTCTTTCTAACTTGTTATAAAATCCGCCTAGCTTATAAAGAATGCTAGCAATACAAAAGAAAGCTATGTTTACAAATATAACGTATATTCCGAAAAATAAGTTTATATAAAGTGAAGGCAGAGCAGTAGCAACAATGCAGGTATCTTGTTACCGATTAAAATCGCCAAGAACTCGGAGAAAAAACGTAAAAAATAAGAAAAACTGGAACACGTTTATTTATTTATGATTATTAAATAGTTGACAAGATTAAACTTTATTACAAATGCGGAACTCTATTCCTCCACAAGCATAAAAACTCAACAAAAGTACCCCAACCCCAGCATTCCAGTAGGAAGACTCTACCACTTTACTCGGCGGGGGGGGGGGGCAGCAGTATATACCAGTATATTTCCTACTAAATTAGTTTCTCATAGAATATCAGGGGTTTAAAATTTCCTTCCTGCTTTCTGCTTCTCCGACATACCTACATTTAAATATATATAAACAAACATCCTGCTGCAGAAATCCACACGTAGGTAACTACCTTCTTTTCTCATAGCATTTAATTTTCATGCACGTATCCTGTACTCGCTTTATATATATATATATAAATATATATATATATATATATATGTCGAGGCTTGAGATATTCAAAAGTAGGAATTAATTAACTCGACCAGGTTGTTAAATAGTACTCGATTACGAGAGTAAAATATTTTTTATTTATAAAAATGTAAACAGTAACATTTGGTCGCTACAAACAGGTATCTGTTTCAGTCAATGAGAATTCATCATGCGACCCTGAACACTCTGACGCTAAAGAAAAAAGAAAAAGCATTTAATGGTTCAATGTTGCATGATAAAATCTCGTTGACTGAAACAGATGGCTGTTTGTAGCGACTAAATGTAACATGTTTACCTTTGAATATATATATATATATATATATATATATATATATATATATATATATATATATATACGAGCAGGGAGACCACACGTTGTCTTTTTTGAATGATGATCAACTAATATTGCACACTTACACAACTTTTACAGTCATCAAAATTGCTAAAATCGCCGATTTTGCAATCAAATCGATTGATTGCCTGCTCTAATCGAAGAGCCATAACGTTGCACTGGGAGGAAGCCGTAGATCCCTCCACCAAATTGACATTCCACAAAAAAGCGTAGTCTACATTGCACTGTAGAGACCCTACTCTTGATTTTATAAATTGTTAGTATATATAACGACTTGAATTTAGGTTTAAAATGAAAAAAAATATCAACGATCCTGGTTTAATTGGGCTTTAAACAGAAACGTTTATTTCGAACGCGTGCTCATCATATCCTAAACTTGCCGTTGCTTTTATATGCCGGGTCTTTCTGCTGTCTGGCAATGCAACTTCACAAATGCATTTACGATGTTAGGCGGTTTTATGTGTTAAAATGCTTCTTTCATTAGATTATTTCGAATATCGATTACCAATATTTATCGAAGAACACTGTCGGCGCATAATGTACATTTGTGTCAAATGTCATAAAAATCGATCCAACCGTTTTGGTGTCCATACGGAACAGACTTACGCAACATACACGCAGAGACAACTTTTTTTTTACATAAGAGTAGAGATACAGTGACTTCAGATAATAAAAAAGTACTTTTCGATGTCGCAGTTAAAAATAAAAAAAAAATATATACGCGTAATTTCTGCTGCAGACACACCGTAGAACTTTGATAAAAAATACAAAAACCCTCGCAGAGTTTTCATTAAATGACGGCGAATGATGTACATACCATGCTCCTGCTTGGCCTCAGGAGGTTTATCTTTCTGTCTATTTTTTTTTCAATATATAAGTTCTGCGAATAGAGTAGTTTTATTTATGTATTTATTTATTTTAACACACGTGACACATCAATTATCAAATGTGCTTAACTTCCCTCACCGCACGTGTGTCGACGAGGAATTAATAGAAATAGATGCTTCAAATAAATGGAATGTACACATAAGGCAGGTGTCATGTGTTGATAGAATCTATTTACGTAAACAAATTCGGTTTAACGAAAACTCAATGGGTGCCTCGTTTTAAAACGTTGATTAACCTTTTAAGCGCATATCCACATACGTGCGTAACCCTATTTAATGGCTTCTCCTAAACAGCAACAGTTTGACAGAATGATTGTTTGTAATATAAGGAAACTCCCCGGATTAACGTTCACAGGGGCCATGAGTTGGCACAGATACATCGAGAGCACTGCCAAGGCTGCTGCGAAGAAGTTGAGCTCTCTCCACCGCGTTAAAAAGTTACTTACGCCTGAAAGTATCATGCACCTTTACAAGGTCACCGTTCACCAATGTATAAAGTATTGTTGACATATCTGGGATGGTGCCTCTACTAATAGTCTCTCACTTCTGGACAGGATTCAAAAGAGAGTCGCCAGCCTGATAGGTCCTGAACTGTCATCTAGGCGTCAACCTCTGTTCAATCCCTCGGCCTGTTGTACAAGTATTCTAATGGCGGCTGCTCTGACGAACTACAAGCTCTTCTACGCCCGCGACGTAAATATCCCCGACAAACCCGACAAGCAGCAAAGTCGCACTCCTACACATTAGAGGTCCCTAGATGTAAGAAAAACTTTTACGCTAATAGTTTCTTCTATAGAACTGCTAGAATTTGGAATACCTGATTTCCCAACTGTGCTGACATGCAGAGGTTCAAGTGCTGCTCAACCTCCTATATAGTATTCCTGCAACTTAAGCCCCTGATAGCACTGGTACTGTGCCTTGTTTGGGGAGAGAATATACTGAAAAAAAAGTTCAATCCTTACTGGATGTTTTCTGCATTGGCGCAAAAAGAAAAATAGTCCCTCTCTTCAGGTAACTGGGTACAGAACAGATATTACGTTTTAAAATATTAGCTTGTCCGGAAAGTCCTTAGCGTCCTTTCACTTGCAGGTTTCTTAGGACTCTTAACACGCCTATAAAATGTTTACTTAAATAACGGATTTGTATTATTATTCTTCGGACTACTGTTCTCATCTTGAGTGTGATTTTCAGAAAATTTCGGTGGATATAACCTCCGACCTTCTTCAGGTGTATCTTGTCGAACTCGGAAATGTTTCTGTCGAACTCGGGAATTTGGACGGAATTTCGAGCGGAACCCTTTATTTACTTCACGGGGTTAGCATGCTCTTGTTCCGACTGAATAAAGTCCTACGTATTCGCTATTGTATTTTTGTCGGTCGCCCACACTGAGCATTGAACCTTCAACCTTCAGGAGAATATCACTTTTACAAATGATTTTTCCTAGTACTCTAACCACTGCGCCAGGGGTCCTTAATATGTGTTACGCATGTTTCCGTTTTTTTTTTTTTTTTTTTTTTTTACAATTTATTTTTAGACACGCGTCATTAGAGTATAATATATTGTAACACATTTAATGTTAAGATATTTATGCATTTTTCTTAAGCAAAGAAAAACGGCTGCTAAAACTATAAATAAAATGTGTGGAATATATGTTGAGAATGCTCGAGAGAAATCAACTGTTCAGAAAAGGTTTCCAAAATTCAAAACGGGAAACATCAATCTTAAAGCTTAAGTGAGTGGTTCTCCAAATTTAATGATAAAACTTGAAGAAAATCAAAATATAATAACTGGAGAAATTGTGCAAATTTTAAAAGTCTTAAAATATAAAGGTCGTATCATTTCATAAATAGTGCTTAGACAAAAGAAATCTTTTTTTTTATTTCTAACTAACGAATAAAAAAAAAACGCCGGAACTCTCGATTAACCTAACTGTATATAAATCTCACCTGTCTGTTTAAATATATGTATGTATGTATGCATGTATGTTTGTATGGCTGCCTAAAACTTTCGACAGAGGCTATGAATTTTCAGTAAGCTCGACCCTTCGGACGACAAATTTCGGAAAAATTGGCAAACACATTAATTCCTTCATCCTCATTTTCTACAGGGAGATCGCTTTTTCGCAGATATTTTCGAAAGCCATCGCCTCTTTCCGATTGGCTAGCCTTAATTTAACTCTACGTCACTTCCGGTTTGGCGATAGGTGCAACAGCAAACACGTCACGTGTTTTTTTACTTTCTTTTTCGCCTTCGCGTCATGGGTTCGAGCCTGTCTGCCTACTGCAACTTTTTATCTGTTGTTCAACACACACCTACAAACACCCGGGCAACTCCGGGAATCCAGGCTAGTATATAATATACATCTTACCCGTCTATTTAAATGGATGTATGTATGTATGTATTTATGTATGAATGTGTGTATTTGTTTCCTGACTATTTCTGATACAGCTGCAACACTCCGTATGAAGTTCCTTAGAATTCGCGTTATTTTCAGGCGAAATCGACTGCAAACTAAAACAAAAAGAAGGAAAACAGAGAAAAAGCAATTCAAACGCAAATTGTCAACCAAACAGGTGTTGCCTCTTCGATTTTATCCTTTTCTTGGCAAACCATTGGAAAATGACCACGTAACCTGAGCATAACCTTTTTCATTATTTCACTCTTCGACCTCTCGACCATCGCAGTACGAGAACAGATGAAAAAGGCGATTGGCACAAGTTTCTTTCTCTCGGCTCCAAAACCACTGTCGGGTTAAGGTCTAGAACATTGTTTTTGTACATTGTTTTCTGTTGACAGACGTATTGTCCTGTCCAGTTCTACGTGGCTCATCCATTCTCAGGCTTTGCCTTTCATACTTTCGAAAACGTATTAATCTATTGCTAATTGCCTGAAGCGTCCTTAGTGTTGAATGCTACTGAGTATTTTCTAGACCAGAGTGTTTTTTTTTGTCGAAAGTATTGTTTTTTTTTTCCAATACCTCTTTCTTGACTTCCTAGGAGATAAGCAGTGAGGCGGATGATTGGCAGCTTTTTTTAAAAAGTAATTTATCAAAGGCATTACCTTTTTTGTGACTGAAATATGTGAATATTTTGTGTAGCTGAAGCATATTCTGATTATTATGTCTCTTCAGCCACGTCTGCTAAACCTCGCGTGAAGAGACAGCCTCCATTGTCTTCACCACACACACACACACGCACACACACACATACACCCGCACACACACATATGCATAAACATACGCACAAAAATATAGAATAAGTCAAGAAGATAAACCGTAAATGTATATCTCGGAACTATATTACATTATTGAGTCAATGTAGATTTCAGAAAGAGGAATAAGGGATACACCACTTTTAAACCATGACCTTTCGAAGCGAAATGCTTCTAAACAGAAGAGAAGAAAAACCGGCATTATACAAAATTAAAGATACGCACACCGGCTTTGATAACATTAAAATTAGAAATGGAAAAATGAGATTAAAATTGAAGTTTATTTCATATGAAGTGACGTGGTAAGATGAAAAAGAGCGAATGGACAGAAAAGAACAATTAATACTAAAAGAATATACGAAATAATATATGAGACAATAAATATTAAAAAAAAAAAATTGATTAAAAGTTTTTGAAAACTTTACATTTTTTTTTTATGAACTTCAAATTTTTATCAAACTGTTGAAAAATTCAAAAAAATTACAATAAAAATTATATAGTATAAATAAAGCAGGCAAAAAAATTACAAAGAAGTGGAAGAAGAATAAGAGAGGAAAAATAAGAAAATTAAAAAGTAAATCAACCTAAGTTTTTGAAGGGAAGAGCATTGTCAATTAGTTGTACTCCAGAATAAAAGGAAATAGAAGTTAATATATATATATATATATATATATATATATATATATATATATATATATATATATAAGCTGAACCTCTGCGTGTGTGTCTGGTCACGAATAGGCTCCTATACGATTGACTATTATAGAAAACTGATCACATATAATGATAGAAGATGTATCGAGACACAGGAATGGGTATGTTTGATATGGCATAATGATGATTAATTAAAGTTGTGGGGTCTGCGTATGCCCCCGGTCCACAAGGTATGTAAATAAAAAATAAAAAATTAAAAACAAAACGTTTACAAGTGTTTTGATATATATGTACATAATAATATTTTGATAAGTATGTTTTAACTTAAATAGGGATGGTATAATTAAATTGTGGGGTCTGCGTTCGCGCCTAGCCTCTATAGAATGGAAATAGGCAAACACTTTAATAAAGACTTTGCATATACTTCATTCTGAACAAGGCTAACAGTTGTATGTTTGCATCAACTCTAAAATCCTGCCGCATTTCAACCATATCTTCGTCATGGCGACGCCATAGTAAACAAAAAGGAGCCATCCAATTCTGTAGAAAGTATTTTATGTTATTTTTGCGAAATTCTTTGCTTTATATATATTGTTTTTATTTAAATTTTATTTTCACTGTAATATTTTTACTTGATTCACCTGTGCAACTTATGCTACTTTATACAAATCAATGTTTTAGTTATTTTATTCACATTTTTACACACACATATATATATATATATATATATATATATATATATATATATATATGTATATATATATGTATATATATATACACACATATATATTTTTTGTGTGTATACACATGTGTCTATAATATATATATATATATGTATATATATATATATGTATATATATATATACATATATATATATAAAATAAAATAACACTTTTCCAAAGTGTTTTTAACATGTTTTATTAACTATTTGCTCTTATATATATATATATATATATATATATATATATATATATATATATATATGTGTGTGTGTGTGTGTGTGTGTGTGTGTATGTGTGTGTGTGTTTGTTTGTGTGTGTGTGGATGATCTGTTTTGCTATTTTTAGCGATATATAAGCAATTTCTAACCGTTGCTTATGTTAGTATTTAAATTTTCACTTTCTAATCGATGAAAAAGAAGAAGTAGATTACCTCCCCTTTATTTTTCTCTTTCGCCGCCCCTATCTTTTATTGACGGGATGTATTTTCATTTTCATTTTTTATTCATTTAATCATATTTATTTATTAAACGTTGGATTTAATTTTTTTAAAAATATATTTGAGCATGTATTTCTAGCTATGCACAGCCATCATCATGGATAACCGATTAACAAAGATCGAACTCACCACTACACTGTCAACTATCTATATCTATCTATTAATCTATCCATCTATTTATCTAACTATCTTTTTTTTATTACATTTTCACCCCAAACAAGGCATATTCCACTTTGGTGTAAGGGGCTACTATTAGGGGCAGCAACTACTGGGGCACTATGTTGGGATTTGAGCAGCAAGATGTCGGTTCACGTTAAACTTTAACTTCTGCATGTCAGTACAGTTGGGGAAGCAGGGACCTGGAATGGAATTTCAGAGTCTCGCGGTTTTGGCGAAGAAACTACTGGAGTAGAAAGATCTTTTACATCTAGGGATCTCTACTGCGTGGGGGTGGGATTTAGCTACCTGTCGGGTTTGTCGAGGGTGTCTACGGCGTGGGGGCACAAGTGACTGCAGTTCGTCAGAGCATTCACCATTAAAATACTTGTAGAACAGGCAGAGGGATGCAACATTTCGTCGATGGGACAGAGGCTGAAGCTTAGATGCCAGTTCAGGGCCTATCAGGTTTGGGACTCTCTTTTGAACCTTGTCAAGGAGCGAGAGAGTAGCAGCAGATGCACCAGCCCAAATGTGACAACAATACTCTATACATGGGCGAATGGTGGCCTTATAGAGGTACAGGATATTTTCAGGTGTCATCAGTTTTCTAGCACGGTAGAGAAAGCCTACCTTCTTCGCAGCGGCCCTGGCAATGGTTTCAATGTAATTGTTCCAACTTCCTGTGAACGTTAGGCCAAGCAGTTTTAAAGATGTACTCTCAGATAGGGAGTCGCTGGCCTTTGCTATTGGTGGCAGAGAAGGTTTCTTGTAATTATTGAAGGCAACCAGTTTAGTCTTGGCAGCATTGAATGTGACCATCAATTTTTGTCCCATTCCACTACAGATTGGAGGTCATCCTCTAGTGTTTTTGCCATTTCTTTAGTTATCTGTTCATTTGTTTTTCTGCCATGCCTGTTATAGAGTGTTGTGTCATCAGCATATATACCCATTTCAGAGGCAGTTTTGTCGGGAAGGTCATTAATAAATATTAGGAACAATAGAAGTCCAAGGATAGACCCCTGAGGCACTCCCGCGTTTATATCATATTGTTTAGATGTACGACCGTCGAGGACAACCTGGATTTTTCTCTTATCTAAGAAGGATTTAATTATGTTAAGTATTCTACCAGTGATACCGTGTGATCTCATTTTCTTGAGGAGACCCTCATGCCATACCCTGTCCAAAGCCTTAGATATATCTAGAGCTACCGCTCTGCCCTCCCCCGCTTTGTCCAGTGAATGGTATATACGTTCAGAGATGTCAGTGAGGATGTCTGCTGTGAAACGGGCTTGTCTAAATCCATATTGTTTGTCAGTCAGAAGTTTAACCTTTATAAGGTTACGGACTAGAGCATGGTGTATTATGGTCTCGAATATTTTGGCGAAAGGTGGGAGGAGGCTAATGGGGCTATAATTTAATGGGTCAGTTCCTTCGCCAGAATTCTTGAATACTGGTACCACAGAAGCTTTTCCAACAGCCCGGAAAGGATGGTTCGTTAAGGCATTCGTTGTAGAGTTTGGAGAGAACTGGAGCTACTTCGGCTGATCACTTTTTTAATAACACAGCTGGGATGAGATCAGGTCCACATGCTTTTGAAGTGTCAAGGTGTTTTATGATAGCATGCACCTGAGCAGGGGTTATTTTTTAGATCGTCTAGCGTGGCGTCTGTCCGCAAAGAAAAGTCAAGCAGGGGGTGGCTTGAAGAGTCCAGTGTGGAATTTGAGGCAAACCGGCTGGCAAGCATATTAGCCTTGTCGGTTCCAGAGCAAACAACCTCGTGATTTTTGGTTAGTTGATTGCCCATTATTTACTACATCTAACTTTCCATCTATATATTTATCTTACTATCTATCCACCTATCTCTGTCTGTATATGTATATATGTGTATCGTTTGTGTGTGTGTGTTTATGGTGATTTGATCTGTTGAGAAGAAGTAAATTAAATGCATGACTGCAGGTGTGGTTGCTAAAACATGCATTACTTATTTAAAAAAAATATGTTACATATTTCAGAGATGTACAATATGTTAATTGACGTAGAATGAATACGGGTAAAATCTACATTCTCACAAACTTCGACGTGTTTGTATGTCGTGAGCAGCTGATGATTTGGACAGATTTTAGTGATTCTTGTATTTTGAAAGGTCAGTCTACATCAATGAAACCAAAATACGTCGCAACACTATGTCACATACTTTTTTAAGTTAATAATTTGCACGAATATATATTGTTTTTTCACATAAGAGTCACTACTTATCAGGTGCAAAAGGCCACTCGATGATAAGGGTTAAAGAGTGTGCAGTAGTCCATGGGACAATATCATAGTAATCGTTACTAGTGTAAATTTAATAAATTGGATTACTTAAGAAAAACGGCTCATCTAGAATTATATATATCTATATATCTATAAAAGTGAAAGTGTATGTGTGTGTGTATCTGTGTGTGTACATTTCCTTACGCAATAACTCTGTCAATTTTTTGCCTACAGACTCGAAATTTGATATACAGAGTACTGAGATTAGAACAAATCGATGTGATCGGTTTTCGGCCAGAAATTTGGCGATTATGAGGTCAAAGTTCAACGATTTGACCTTTGAGAACTCTACCAAACTCTTCCGACAATTTTAGGTCTAAAAACTTGAAATTTTAGATATACGTTCCTTAGACATGGATGTAACTTAATAACTTGATTTGACCCAAAAACTAGAAAATTTAAGGGGCCATAATAGGGGTAAAATTAATAAAAAATTGACCGTATTTTTGCTCAACATACACCTCCAAATACCCGGACAACATGCTAGTATATATATATATATATATATATATATATATATATATATATATATATATATATATATATATGAGAGAGAGGGAGAGAGAGATGGAGAGAGAATGTGCATGCATCATGTGAGCTGAGAAAAGTATAAATTACTCGATTGTATCCGGCGAACATAAGTAGTTTATGTAATAACTATACATCAACATTTTCGTTGGATCTGTTGACTGCATCAAGATTTCATTGATTTTCCATGCCAAGCCCGTAGTAGAAAATCGGCTTCAGTTCGCTTTGGTATAATGTTAAAGAGTCGGTATGCTACCATAAGTTGCTTTTTCCCCAGACTCGATATAAACTCTGATACCCCACACGCACAATATTATGCATAAATATAACACTTAACATTTTATATAGACACTCAGACACACCCATATATATATATATATATATATATATATATATATATATATATATATATATATATGTATATATATATATATATGCATATATGTATGGGGGTACTCCTCATCCTTAGAGATTCATGTATACATAGCAAACGTATTTGATAGAGTTATATATATTTTGACAGAATGTGTTATTATAATTATAGATTCCTTGATCTTAAGAATTTCATTAATCTTCGACTTTCAGTTTTAATTAAAATTCACACAATCGCTATCTTGTAAAAGTTTGTTCTTCTTTTATGCATTAACTTATGCTAATGCGACGGATTATCTTCTCTAACTTATTTCCCATCTCCATAAACACACCCACACACACACACACACACACACACACACACACACACACACATATATATATATATATATATATATATATATATATATATATATATATATACTAGCTGTACCCGGCCATGCGTTGCTGATCCTACGTTTGTTAAAAAGGGAACACATTTCTCATAAAAAATTGCATTTTGTATTGTTTATTTATTTTATTATTTTTGCAATTTTTTTGTTATCAATAAACGTTGGTTTTTCCCCAAGAAAATATGAATTATTTACCATAAAGTGTTAGGTGAAAGTTTTTTGTTTTTTTATCAGGAAAACTTGCACTTATTTTAAAAAAGAAAGTATGGCAGTAAACATTTCTTTTTGAAAAAATATGTTTTATTATAAAAAGAAAAAATGAATGCTTTTCATGAACACTGTAAATAGTTAGGTGAAAGTAGAGAAATGTTAGATTTTTTTTCAAGAGAATGTACAAATTTGTTTTTGTCAACTAATATTAAGAAAATAAACAGAGAAAATACTCCTATTATCAATTAATTATGCAAAAAATAAATAAAATGTTGATTTAGTGTTTCGACATTTGGACAACGCTCGGCTGAATCCGTTGATGATGGCCGGTCGAACCCTAAACTAATTGGAATCCGGTGCGGAAGGGGGGAGGTTAAATTCTGCATGAGTACCATTCTTTTTAATTTTTTCTGGTGGTCAATTTTTTGTGTGGGATTTTAGCGATTGCAAACTAACAAATTTAACCAAAATGCAAAAAATTCAACAATTGAATAATTTTTTTCAGCTTCTAATACAAATCCTAGTAAATCAATCCCTCTTATTAAAACAATCAAGGTAAGGACGGAACCAAATTATTGCCATTATGTTAGGGAGAGGGTATATATATATATATATATATATATATATATATATATATATATATATATATATATATACAATATTTTAAGCAGATTTGACACTCAGCTACCAGACATTTATGGGTTGCCCGTTAACTTACGCTAAAACTTGCGAAGTATGCGCTTGTTTACGGTTGTTGTAAAAATGGAATCGAAAGAGAAATAATTCCATTTTTAAACGAAAAATCTTAGTTTGGTATATAAAAGTTCCGTTTAGTGATGTCATGTGATGGCAAGCGGTGTAAAATAATTGTCCCCAAATAAAAAATGGCCGATCCGCACAAAGAAAACCACCTATTTATTATAGAAAAATTAAGTATAATAAGATATATATAAAAACACGCATGGGTACAGTAAACATATTATAGTAAAATGCCTAAGCAGTCATTCCAGTGGTTATTTAGACTATTAATTACGAACGAACCAAGAGTTACATGTATGTATATATATATATATATATATATATATATATATATATATATATATCTACAGTGTTCCAATAAAATGTATACACTCTTTAAATGACCCTAAAACAACATTTATTATCAGAAAGAGGTTTCATTTTCATGTATCAAAATACTGTGAACAAGTATAGAAACTAGCTAATTATCGAAAGTGTTCAAATTGTTGCCCATTGTGGTCCATGAACAGCTGATAACGCTCACTGATTTGATCGAAAACTTTCCTAATAAGTTCAATTGATCTATTGACACATCTCCTTTCAATGGGTACTTCCAACTCATGCAGTGTAGCTCGGCTAGTCGTGTGAACCCTGTGTTTTACATGCCTTCCAACCTCGCCCTAAAAAAATGAAATATCATTGGAGGTCAAATCCGGTGAGCATGGAGAGTACTTGAAAATTCCTCTTCGTCCTAACTATCTGTTTCGCAGATGACTATCAAGATATGCTCTTACGTCATAATGATAGTGGGGAAGTGCTTCATCCTGCTGGAAATGACATTTTTTATTCCCAACTATATCTTGGGGACGTGGCATACCGTATTCATGTAGCAAGATGAGATAATTTAGAGCGGGTATACATTTTATTAGGACACTCTGTATATATATATATATATATATATATATATATATATATATATATATATATATATATATATATATATAGTGTGTGTGTGTGTGCGCGCGTATGTGTGTGTGTAATTATATACCCAATACAAGATCAGAATTAAAATTAAAAAAAAAGAACGCTATTACATCATCAGATTAACAGGACAATGGCAATAACTTTCTGGCTTATAAATACGGGAAATCAATGGCAAACGGTTGCTGTGATAACAAAGAGGTGAAGAGCACTGAAAATCTGGAAGGACTTGTGGTCATCCAGACTTTAGGGACTACCACCTATTGTTTTCAGTCAGCAATATCTGATGATGGCCTGTGTGACTACTTCTCATGAGTGAATGAAATAATAATAAGAAGAAGAAGAAGAAGGAGAAGAAGAAGAAGACGAAGAAGAAGAAGATGAAGAATATTTCTTTCAATGCTTGTTGCACAAAGTTATCAAAAAGAATTTGAGGAATATAAGTCATTCTCATTTGTCCTCCCTCTGCATCAGTGAAGATGATGAGGAGTTGAAAAGCTAGTGGGTGTTTCCACTAAACTCATATTGTAATTTAAATGTTTGCTTCTTTAATTTTTCTTTTTACAATTTACTCAATATACTCTCGACCATTATTCAACTGACTGGATACTCTTCACGGTGTTTTCTTTTGCTTTTTATTTTGGATTAATTTTGTGTTTCAACTATATATAAATCTTTTTTACTATGCATTATATGTGTCGATATCTTAGTATTTTTGTGTTTCTTTACATTACTTTATGCGTATTTCTCTACTCTCCTATATATGTCCCCATTTTTCTTATCGTTTTTCGATCTGTATTACCAACGTCCTTGCTACTTTTATATACACATTGTCACTATCTCATTTCTTAGATAATGTCTTCATGCCAGCTGTTTGTAATTAGGTTTAAACCTGACTGCTCCCCTTCTGATGAAAAGCATTTGGCTTCGAACCACAATGGTCTTAAAATATTATTTTTATTCTGTTCCTTAAAAGAGAGAAACGACAGAAAATAAGCAACAATAGCTTACAGCATATACAGAGTAATATATAAATAAAGGAATACTTAACTATATTTATACACACACACATATATATTACAAAATAATATCGTATTCGCTGCCCCAAATAAGATCTCTTCACGATGGCTAACTCACATTAGTTTTTCCAAGAAATGGTGCACCTTCTCCAAGTGGTGTTACTTTAAGTAGCAGCACAAAACGTGATATTCCACCAGACTAGAAAGATTCTTGTCCTGGAATCAAGTTAGACCAAAGGACTAAAACGAAACATAAACTACAACATATGAAAATGGTTAATTGGGGAGAAGAACATTACCAGGGCGTGCAATAAGTTATGCCCCTGACCCACTTCCAGTTGTCTGATCTAGCTGAAATTTTGCATGTCCAATGATTTATATCCCTACGGATTATGTGGCAAATTACAGCTCTGAACAACCTGTGGTTTCTGTTTTGCCGGTGTTTCAACTGAGTCAGGTGTGAAATGGAGCCTGTTGAATGTCGAGCAGTGATCTGTTTTTTGTATTTGAAAGGACACACACCACAGGATACTTTTGATGAAATGAAAGAACCTTGTGGTGATAATGCCCCATCATATGACCTTGTAAAAGGCTGGCATCGTGAATTCAAACATGGCCGGAAGTCTGTGGAAACAGCTCCCAGATCTGGTCGCCCTCCCTTCTGCCAGTGATGAGGAATTTGTCCGTCAAGTTGAGGCTAACATTTTGGAAGATCGGCGCATTACTATTCGCCAAATAGCCCAATATGTCAAGATTAGTACAGGGTCTGTGGAAACTATCATTCATGACCATTTGCATATGCATAAGGTGTCTGCCAGATGGATTCCCAGGTTGCTCACACCATTACCGAAGCGAAAATGCATCGAGTGCTCGAGGATGAATGTGGAAATGTGCCAAGAAGCTGAGTCAAAGTTTTTCAAAAGACTGATTACACAGAATGAAACTTGGGTCCATCATTATAGTCCAGAGACCAAAGCCCAGTCAATGCAGTGGAAGCACTTGGACTCAACACCTCCAAAGAAGGCAAAGGTGCAGCCCTCCGCTGGCAAGGTCATGCTCACAGTCTTTTGTGACCAAGACGGAGTAGTGATGACAGATTTCCTGGCAAAGGGAACCACAGTTACAGAAGCCAATTATGCCTCATTTTTGAGGAAATTAAAGGAAGCTATCAAAGTCAAGAGGCGGGGCAAGATCAGCAAAGTTACACTCTTCCTGCAGGACAACGCTCCGGTCCACAACTCGCATGTCGCTAGATCAGAAGTACGGGCGTATGGTTGTGCAAACCTCCCCCATCCTCCCTACTCTCGTTACCTTGCACCCTCTGACTTTCATCTCTTCCCAGCCATGAAGTTGCTTTTGAAAGGAAAGCGTTTCCCAGATGATGCAACCTTGATTTCTGCGTTCACGTCCTGGTTGGATGACCAACCTGGGCTGTTCTAAAAAAAACGGTCTCACGAGCTGCATCAAACGAGGGGAGCATTGCAATACTCTGGGTGGTTCCTATATAGAGAAACACTAATAACTGTGCCAAGTTTCGTTGCTCTACTCCTATGGAAAGTTGGTCAGGAGCATTGTGTATTGCACTGCCCTCGTATGTTCTCAATTCCTGTACTAATTCAGTGTTTGAGAGTTTAATTTTAAACCCCAGGTAGTGGGCCCCTTGATTTCTGACAACTTCGACTAAAGTACAATAAAACAAACAGCATATATATATATATATATATATATATTTATTTTATATATATATTTGTATTTAATATATATATATATATATATATATATATATATATATATATATATATATATATATATATATCGCATTTACAAACACATTTTGTGCACTGATTTGTTAGCAGTCTTACAGTATCAATAACTGTTACTTTTACGAAAAATCTTATTCTGTAATATTTGGATTACGCGGACAAATGATCTCGCTTTAGGTGTTATTTGCACAACGTTTCAGTTGACGATACATTTTAACTTTTTTAGGTGTATAGTCGTAAAGAAAAATTGAAGTCTAGCTTTGCACTTCTGAGCTTTTGTATTTAGGTAAGATTTTCAATATATTTACAAAATTCATAAAGCCAAATAAAAATTCCGAGCAAAACACTAGGGAGTAATATTTCTTAATTATTTTAGACGAAATGAGAAGTCCAAGTTTTTATTAGACAATCAAACAATTCCATGGTCTTAAAAATATGTTTAATTTACGAAACAACGTTTTCCGGTGAAACAGAATTGTTACGTCACGTGTTGTCTATTTTTAAATTTAACGAACTGTTATTTTTCTTCATTTTCCGTATCGGGTTCTTTTTTAAGTATATTATTTTCTAGCGACTGATATCAGACAAATATAGAAAACCAATTAAAAAAAAAAAATGAGGAAAAGAGAATAAGCGAAAAAGAAACTAAAATTCAATATATTTCTTTAAACTCAAATTCACCATTTTAAAAAGGCACAAATAAGACAAAAAGGGGGACAAATAAGAGGTGAAGAAATAATAAGAAGCATTCTCTATTCTTCTATTATAATATGTGTTGAAACTATAAAATTCAATACTTAATGATAATGCTACCGCTTTCAGCATTAATCAAATGTTTCATGTCTATCTCTATCTCTCTCTCTCTCTCTCTCTCTCTCTCTCTCTATATATATATATATATATATATATATATATATATATATATATATATATATATATATATATATGGTCAATGTCAAGTTTCTTTCCAGCTTCTAAAAAAACATTAAAATGACGGCGGTTTTATAGGTTTTCGGTGGTGCTGAAAACGAATATCACATTTAAATTTGGGGTCGATACGTAGTGTTCATGATATGAAGGAATTACATTTTCAAAAAAGTAGTATATCACTTTCCAATATAAATTTAAAGTTAAATGAGCACCCACTTTCTGGCCACATTATAATTACTTCATATCATAAAACAAATTAAACTGTGATATTCCTTTTTAGCACTCCCGAAAACCGGCGCTGTTTGTTTTAACTAAGAGATTCGTGCATCTTTTCATAAGGACGCTAATAATACCCGTCAGTAGCTTACACGAGCGGTTTACAGAAATATACTTTTGTTTTTCGTTTTTTGTTTTTTTGTTTTTTTGTTTTTTGAGGTGGGTATTCAATTATAGGACTTGTGTAGTTTTTAACGGGTGCTTCTATAGTTTAAGTAACCGTTTTCCGTAAATAACGTGCCGACATTACCCATTAAAGCAGAATCGTTTAATATTTCACAAAAATTTAGTTTACATTAGGGGGTTGTGTTTACCTCCCCAATGTAAACAGAATTTTTGTAAAATATTAAACTGCAGAAGCATCTGTTAACAATTATACAAGGTCTGTAATGACAAAAAAACAACCGAAAAACAAAAGTATGTTTTTGTAAACTTACTGACAGCAAATTTAACGTCCTAAAATATGAGATGAAAAATGAACGAATCACTTAGAAAAAACAAACAAACACAGCGCCGGTTTTCGTGGGTGCTGAAAACGAATATCACAGTTAAATTTGTTTTATGATATGAAGAAATTACTAGGTGACCACAAAGTGGGTTCTCATCTTACGTAAAATTTAAATAGGAAAGAGATCCCCCACTTTTGTGAAAATCAATTTCTTCATAACATGAAAACTACTTATCTGCCCCAAATTTAAATGTGATATTCGTTTTCAGCACCACCGAAAACTATTAAAAGTCGTCATTTAAAAGTTTTTGGATGGTTTGGAAAGAAACTTGACATTGACCATATATATATATATATATATATATATATATATATATATATATATATATATATATATATATATATATATATAGTAGAGTTACCCGACGTTGCCCGGGATTAAATGATGATTAACGAATGTTTATCACTCCTATATTTTTATTTTCATCGAAACCCGTGAAATCGCCCGGAAGGGAGCTTTACATGCCTACATGAAGTAATTGACTTCAAATTATATGTTATTCTCTATTTTACTCTAGAGAACCTACCGGTTCTTTTTATTAAATTATGTCATATAAACTTCTTTCCATTTAACGATAAAAAATATTGAGATATTTACGTGCGGAGTGGTAACATAGAGACCACGCTATCAACTTACCCACAGTAAAATTTTCACGTTTTTCTATTGCTGTTAAGTGACGATATGGAAAAAATGGCTTTATCGATAATAGATGAATTAAAATAACGGTCTCGATTATCGATTATCGGTAATTATCGGGTGTATTCTGAGACCAAACTTAACTAATATCACTCCCAGGCGTATACATTAAAGTTCTGTAAATTTTAAAGAAAATCTCTTCAGCTGTTTCGGAGTCTATAAGAATATATTTATATAATCGTAGAGATATATGCGTGTATGTTTGCGTGCTATTATATAAAAGGAATTGTGTGTGTGTGAATTCGTTCATATTGACACAGAAACTGTTGAGCCTATTGCTATAATCTTCTATACGAAACGGTTGGCTTATAAAGTCAACAGTAGATTCTTGGATATGACAAGGGCACATTTCAAACCATTATCAACGCCAAAGCAGTAAGGCAGGCATACAAAATCAACAGCAAGTTCTCTGATGTAACATGATCTCGTTCAAAATGTTCTGTTTAGAGCAGAACTGAACCATGATACTTGATATTTTCATTTAAAAATTAATTCAAGCAACTATCTCTGTACAAGCAGAAAGGCCCAGCGCATAAAAGTAACTTTGACATCTTAAACTTTAATTAAAGTCAATGTATGAAAAAATATTATATTAGATCAACAGGTTCTCCAAACTGCAATGTAAACAAGCACCTATTGTAGATTAAGTCATTGCGAGGAGACGTGTAAGGTTTCCTATCTCTTCATCGCGATCGGCCCTAAACTACTGCAGACAATAAATCGATTTAATTGACAAATTGGCGATTTCCTTGATTCCAATGAAAATAAAACTATGGGAGTGTGAAACAGTCGTTTATCATCATTCAATCCCGGCAACGTCGGTTCTCCCTGCTATGCATGCGTGTGCGTTGTATTTTTTTTTTTTTTTTGCGTGCGTCATATTCAAATTTCTGACGTATGTGTACTCATCAGCTGTTGTTTTTTCTTTTCATGAAAGACTGAATTGTGCGCTAATTTATCCATTAATCTCTGAAGATAATCCCTTCATTTGAGTTAATCTCTTTGCCAATATACAAGACGGAAAGTCTTTTTCAAAGCCAAATAAAAAAAGCTGATGAAGTTTCTCAACCTAGGTTTTTCTGTCATCTTTACTTTACTGACCTACATAACATTGTGTGTTGTATATATATATATATATATATATATATATATATATATATATATATATATATAGGTATCGATGTGCGTACGTATTTTTGATGATACATATATATATATATATATATATATAATTATAATTATAAATTTCTATGTTTATTGCATTTAGCAAATCAGGTATAAACCTTTTATAATATTTGCTAATATTTTTCCTCTGAGGAGATGGGTAAACATCGAAAATCTATAGGTTAAGGGATTATACTTATTGAAATGTATTCTTTGTCTTGCATACGATAAAAATTCTAGAGTTCAAATTTAACCGTTTCACATAATAAAATTTTAATTACTAAATTATGATTTATATATATATATATATATATATATATAGAGAGAGAGAGAGAGAGAGAGAGAGAGAGAGAGGGACGTGATAGAGTGGGGACTAAAACTTGCTGTTATAGTTTCAAATGATTTTATATATTATCAAGGGGAGACTTGATTCCAAATATTTCTCATATATTATATCTCCCCTCTTTTGGAAATAGGGTACGATTATAGGAAGTCTCCAGTACCAGCCTCTCTCTCATTGACGCAATGTAGCATCCCTCTGCCTGTTCTACAAGTACTTTAACGGTGTATGTTCGGACGAGCTGCAAGCACTTGTACCCCCTGTACGTAAACACCCCTGACAAATCCCGACAAGCAGTAAAATCCCAGCTCTTCACAGGATGGATCCCTAGATGTAAGAGAACCTTCTACTCCAGTAGTTTCTTCCCCAGAACCTCTAGATTTTTGAACTCCCTGCCAGGTTCCTGCTTCCTCAACTGTACTGACATGCAGAAGTTCAAGTGAACGCGAACCGACATCTTGCTGTCCAACTCCCAACCTAATTCCCCTGTAGCATGTGCCCCTAATAGTAGGTCCCTACAACAAAGTGGCAATGTGCATTGTTTGGGGTGAAAATGTAATGAAAAAATTGTGATCTGCTAGACCGACATAAAAACTACCTTCAAATTTCTTTTATCATAAGTTTTCGGGTGTGCTGAAAACGAATATCGTATTTAAATTTTCTGCAACTAAATATTTATTCCAGGAATTAAGCACTGTAGTTCTTTATGTTATAAGTAATGGCCATTGTTGTACTCGGAAAATACTTATTTGCGGAAAATTTAAATACGATATTCGCTTTTTGGTACATCCGAAAAACTATAGAAAACAAGATTTTTTAAAGGTAGCTTTTGTGTTGGTCCACCGGGTTACAATAAAAGAACACCTCTACAAAAAATTACAGAATCCCCCCCAAAAAGTTGCCAATAAGTGGGTTCTCATTTTGCGTAAAATTTATATGAAATATGATCCTCCACTTTTGGAAACAATCATGTGCGACCTTAATGATAGATGGCACATAGCCCATACACAATTCATGTCATTAGCTTTCAAAAGAGCCTTAATTTGTTTAATTCTAATCAATAGTCGCCGAAATTTCGAACTTGTAAAATTGCCGAAAGAGGTGGTATATCTATGTATTGGTAGCCAAATTGAATATTGAAATGCTCATATCTTTGGTTCTATGGGATGAAACAAGATGAAAATTTGAATGTTTTTGAAGATTATAACACTATTCTATGGTTAACATTTTATAACAGTTGGTAAAAAAAGAACCTATATTAAAAAAGCAATAAAATATGCCCAAATTTTCCTACATTTTATATATAGTGTCAAAGCAAATAGCTTCGGTTTAGCTGCTTCTGTGGTCTCTCCTACATTTGTCGGATTTGCTGCTTCGGTTGTCACCCCTGTGGCCTTGTCTGGCCCACTAATATATGGCAACCCTTAACAGATTATAAATGATCTCGGTTTTTTTATTCTCTCTCTTCTAATGGATTCGGCTGATTATTCGGCTGATTATTTTGACTGATTATTTTCAATATATTAAAAACTAACTTTTACTCCCTTTAGCACCGACGCTCGGATATTCATTTTCCCCAATTTAAATAACTACCCTTCTTATTGAATGAGAATCTATCTTTCAGAAGCCTGTAGGACTTACCTTCACTTCAGAGTACAAATGGAAAAATTACATGTATGTAATGCTGAATTAATGTAATGCTAAATCGTTAGAAAGATGTTTAAATCATTCTGTTGCTCCAGAATTTATCTCCCCTGTATGCATTATCGTCTACAAATAGTTAAATACACCAAGATCTATAGCTACATGTGATGTGTCGCTGACAGCACGCTTTCTTGCCTTGAATGTGTACTCATTCTCTACTTTTAATTACAGACTTTTCTTACATAAAAGTGGCTGATCGTTCTTCTATCAATCTATTGTTTTTAATGGTAGATTATCGACTAATGTATAAACTTTTTTTCAATGTCATTTATTCACAGCAGAAATGCGTCTAGCTAGAACACTGTACACAGTGCCCCTTTCTCTTAACCAATATATACTTGAGGAAATCGGTTCAATAAAAATATCTTTACGCAGAATACAATACCGCGGGATTGCTTCCTAGTTTTTTAACCTCAACCTAAACAACAGTGAGCCGTTCTACTTCAAACTAGTCTCAAACATTATTACACATCTTTATGCTGTTGTTTATTGCATGAATCCATTTTATCTTATTTTAGAGTGCCCTATAGGCCATGATAAAGGTGACTTGCAGTGCATAAAAATAATATCCTAGAAAAGCATTAAATTAGCACTTCCGCCAGATTGTTGCTGATAGAGTAAGAACAATCTACGATAGTTTAGTATATAAACTGACCTATTGGAAATTTCGTTTAAGTCTCTCAATTTCACGTATAGATTACCAAGTTATAATATACGGTTTTCTAGTTTGATGATCTGTAAGCGAAATGGATCGCACATGACATAGTTCTTCTCATTGAGAAAGGTAAACTAGAATAAGAGTATACACTGAAATATGTATATAATATAGATTTCTAATGACGATTCTTTTGCAACTAATTTTATGTGTAAATTTATTTAAAAACTACGCATCGTTCGCGCTTAGGATTAAACGTTCTATTTCCAACAGAGTGGAACGTAAAACTGACATTTTTCCAGCACTTTATAAACTACATCCCTCAAAATACTATTGCACGTTACTTTCAGCTTCTTTCAACTCATAGTTGATGGAATCAGAGCATGGTACCCTCGTGGCTTAAATATTTACTCGAAATTCCCTGCATATGACTGAAGATACTCTTGTAAAACGTCGGGGTTACACCGACGGAAACGTTGATAATAACAATGAAGATGAGAAACAGTAATCCGAACACTCCAACTTAACGAAACATTTATCCTTGTCTCAAAAATTTAGAAACTTCCGTAGTATTAAAACCTGTCAAATTAAATAGAGTATACTTCCACTTCCGGTGAGAGAACACGTTTAATTATCGCTTGGTAAAAATATGAAACGTTATTTTAATGGCGTTAATTTTGAAACCCTTTGCAATTGGAAGATTAAACTTTCAAACCATTTGTTCAAATCCCACAAAAATCAGGTAAATAAGGCACCTTATTATACTCTTTCCGTGTACCAAATTTCATTTCTCTGCGTTTCATAGCAATTTCAAAATTTAAAAAAAAATATGGACTTGCAATGACGCGATACACAGTTTTTACACCGACTGGAATTGATATTCCGACAGCCGATCGCACCTAGCTCTGCTGTTAATCGAAGATCATCTTAATCATATTTATAATTTCTATTGAGAGATCATGCAACCCCAGAACAGATTCGCTGACCAAATCCAGTACCGCGTCGATCTTATTTTTTCAGATTAAAAGGCATATGGAATAGAACAAATTTCTCGGTATATATGTCGA
Source organism: Euprymna scolopes (assembly GCF_053919585.1). Classification (NCBI taxonomy): domain Eukaryota; kingdom Metazoa; phylum Mollusca; class Cephalopoda; order Sepiida; family Sepiolidae; genus Euprymna; species Euprymna scolopes. The sequence goes on along the minus strand of NC_136487.1, from coordinate 79,161,946 downwards.
CAATTAGTTGATAACCTTAAAAGAGCTTCGACTATATCAATTTCGAATGAATGTGCACTGTTTGTCATTCAGCAAGACGATTTATTACAGACTTTGAACAAAGATTATATCAGATGTCTTCAAAGATAGCGTAATCAGCTTAACTTACCGTTAGCTATTTCGACCTGGAAAACAACTTTTCTAGATCAAGATAGCTGTACTTCTATTCTAATTAAATTGTTTTCATCTCTAATTAGTGAATTCAATTGATGTGCTGATATACAACTGGGAGTAAGTGTGTTACATATTAGTTTTCCGTTGAGATGTAGTCAGACACTTTCGTCTTGTCTAGAACATAGCCAACAGCATCACGATTAAATGAACAGCGCCGTGAATAAGATTTAGGTGAGATCGAGTTATGATGTGTTTCTCGATCGATACTATTCAACGTACTGCTACCAACGTTTCATGACTGGTACCGACTTTTATCAACCACACCTAAAAAAACGTCCGATACCTACCTTTCTGTTACTTACAGGTCCTGACCTGGCAATGAGTATCGATCTTTCAGGTGTTTAGTTTCCCACAGAGGTGATTAAAAATTAAAGTTTTTCCTGCCTACATAGCTTTTATTCCTTAGTTTGCGACTTTTCTGTTACCAGTCACATTATGCTGTAAATACAACGCGATCTGATTTATAATTACTCAACTACGCATTTGCAGTTCTTTATGGATTTAGTAGCCTCGCTCCATGTGTATGACTACGTTTAGTGAAAGGTCGTAACTTTAAAAAACAGATGATACCAACATATCTACAAAAATATATAATTTAAACAAGTTTAAATGCAATAAAAAATACTGCTGTACTTCTGTTAAAGTATTACGCAATATACACCTTGTTTGACTTTCAAGAGAAAACAGCTATAATTTGTAAGGGCATAGTGTCGGGGATATAGTGTAGCAACATTTCCGCTATCACTATCCGCTTCTTATCTAAACTGTCGACGCTTGGTTTTAGTGAAAAGAAGTTCAGTACGAATAGAAACATTGAGGAAGTAAGCAAATAAATGAACTGTTTCACATTTGGAAAAACAAAGCTTACAAACCAAGTCTAGCATACTAGTTTATAAAAAAAATGAAGAGGGAAATATAGAAAACTATACTTTTACAAACGGTATAAGCGAATGTGATGCAGTACATCCTACAGGCAGAACCTGTAACGCCAAATTACTAGTCCGCGTAAAAAAAGTCACTTACCCACATATATATATGTGTGTGTGTATGTGTGTGTGCGTGTGTTCGTGTGTCTGTCTGTCTGTCTGTCTGTCTGTCTGTCTGTACGCGTGCGTGTGTGTGTGTGTTAATTGAAGTATCCCGGCCAGACGTAGTTGTTCCCTACGAATAGACCAACTACAGATACATGTATGCATATGCTGTTGTTGTTTCATCCAATACTAGTAAGCGCATGTGAAACGTGAAGAAATTCCGCGAAATCTTTCACGTTTTTTTTTTCTAATGGCTGGAAATACTTGATGCTTCGCCAAGGCTATAAAGGATAATTTTTATCGTGACGTCATCACTAGATCGGTTGCATACCACGGCTGAAGAGAGACCCATTTACTCTCGAGAGAGAAGATATGCCGCGTCATCTGATCTACATTAATGATCTTCCAAATCACATCCTTACATCATTCGTAGACATTTTTGCTGATGACACTACCATCTATGGTAGCACATCTAAGACAGTAAACGACCAAGTTCTCTCCGATTCTCTCTCCTCTGATCTTGATCACGTTGTACAATGGGGAAAGGAATGGCTGGTTACTTTTAATGCATCTAAAACCAAGCTTCTATCTTTACATCATCAACGTTCTGATCTCCATCTGGCATCAATTAAAATGAATGAATCTCGTCTTGGGGAGGCCTCAAGTTTTGACAGGCTTCTGGGCTTGACCTTTACTCCTGATCTTAAATGGAATACGTACATCAAATCTGTTGTCAAGGCCGCTGGAAAAATGGTCGGATCCTTCTATCGATCCAGTAGATATCTCACTGCTGGTGCAATTCTCTATCTACATAAGAGCCAGATACGTCCAAGAATGGAGTACTGTTGCCACATATGGGCAGGAGCTGCTAGAAAGACTTGTCCTGCCTTGATAGGGTTCAAAATAGACTTCGTGGCCTGGTAGGAGATGTCCTTTTCTCTTCACTACAACCTCTGTCTCACAGAAGAGATGTTGCGAGTTTGTCTCTGCTTTATCGTTATTTTCATGGAAAGTGTTTGACTGAGCTTCAATCTATGTTCCCCCCCTCGCCAAACTTTCACAAGAAATACTAGACTAGCTGAAAACATTATCAATAATTTTCCCCACTCTTTATCTCTACCTAAACCTAAACATAGATTCCATGATCAAAGCTTCTTTCTTAGAACTGCACGCCTGTGGAATTGTCTTCCGTTTTCCTGCTTTCCAGCTTTCTATAATATGGTTGTCTTCAAGTCAAACGTGAACAAGTTTCTGATGAGCCGTTCCACTTAAGTTAGCAAATTTACCGAACCTCCATTACTATCGGGTACTATATTGTCCTTTTGACTACTCTACACTCTTTAACCCTTATCCTTGAGTGGCCTATCGGCCTTGATAAGTGGTGACGTACTATGTAAAAAAAAATCCAAAGAGGGAGAGAGAGAGAGAAAGCGAGAGAAAGAGAGATAGAGAGAAAGAGGGCGATAATTAAAAACGGAACAAACCAAGTCTTACGATAAAGACGAAACGCTTATAGACGTGTGACTTGGTTTGTTCCATTTTATTTCTCTATTTCGTAGGCATACTATTTCCTTTTTCCTTATCATATATATATATATATATATATATATATATATATATATATATATATATATATATATATGTGTGTGTGTGTGTGTGTGTGTGTGTGTGTGTGGGTGTGTGGGTGTATATTATTATTATTATTATTATAATAATAAAAAAAAAAAAATAAAAAAATAATAATAATAATAATAATAATAATGATGATGATGATGATGATGTTATAAATAACACGGACCAATGACCAATGTCGTTATTGCTCATGGGACTTTTAAAAATAATTTCTTTGTTAATTCTCTGTGACCGTGGAATAAGATACCAGGTTTCAAAGATAACTTTGCGACTGTGTTCGAATACTTCTGTCGACTGTAATTACCAGTTTTTACACTGATGATTGCGTATACATTAACCATTACCGTGTGTAGGTAATATAGCATATATATATATATATATATATATATATATGTGTGTGTGTGTGTGTGTATTACGTTGATTACATGCAACATCTTAAGTGTACCTATTTCTATGTTTTCATTTAGACACAACATGGATACGCATATAATTTCCTTATGGTGTTGTTTTGGGGCAACGATAAGAATCAATCGAAATATTATGTCATCTAATCTATGATTTCCAACAAAATAGTCAATATTAAATTCGCTGTTGTTACATAAATGCATGAAATGAATGACTCGCTAATCATGACAGTCGAGGATCCGTCTTCGATAACCAACTTAGCAGACAGCTAAAAAATGTAGATGTGGTAGCCGTGTATTTGTCGTGCTTTCTGTTGGGCTCGAGAATGTTCAAACTCCCATGCAATACCTTCTCGCTTTTGGAAGGAGCTTACTTTATTGCTGACTGAGTCACCTTGATCAGGATTGATGACGCAGCTTTTTAGTTTAGCTTTAGGAGGTGAGATCACATCACATTTTTTGTGATAGCCCGTTGCCCCTGCTTTCGACCTTGTTCCACATCTCCCTGCAGTTAAAAGGGGGAAGTAAGTACAGTCTTATTTTTAAGGCGATCACGATTCTTTATGAGAAATCCGGCTTGTCACATTGTAAATAGCATTTACAGCGTTCCATCACGTATAGAATTTCCAATGGTCTCTCAGTCATAGGCCCGAAATAACATTTTCGGTGACGTCTTATATTTGAGTCACGGAATATTCATGAAATATGGGAATCTGCTTATATGGTAGATGCGGAATTGTTTTTCGGAACAGATGAAAAAAAGTGTGGGAAAATGATCGATCAGAAAACATGCAAATTTAACGATTACTTTGGAAACGTTTGCATAAGTACACCTGTAGATTTGCACACACACACGCACATGATTTAAGTGTACACATAACCATACTAATACACATTATAGTTACATAAACAAAGATTGACTTATGTACATATCTAGTAGCATGGAAATCTATCTATTAGAATTAAGATTAACTTCTAAGTAATGATCAGTGCTAATTAACATTCTTCTGGAGGTTGTAGGTTCAATTCTTAGTGTGGGCGATATTACAAATAAAATTACCAATTGAATGATGTACGATATAACAGATCACGGACGCGCGTATGGCGCAAATGACCAAGCCATGTGCGAAGCGACAAGGAAATAGAAGAAGACTATAACAAGAAAGACGTGTGCCCAGAACGAGGATAACGTTTTATTCAGAAAAGTACTCCGAAGTAAATATTGTTTCTACGGGGGAAAAAGAGAGTCGAGATATTGGAATGCTTAGTCTTCTTTGTCACGGAGTCTGCCACGTCTTGGGTCTCGAGTGTCTTTCTGTCAACTTGTCTAAACGTGTGTACTACGTTACAACGAGAACAACCGTTATCAAATAAAGTGTATCGTTCGAAATGCTGTACATGCTCGCCAGTTAGTCAGAAAGATTCCCGAGTTCCAAAGGAAGACTACAGTATTCGCTATGATGCATCTGAAGAATGATTACATTGGGTGAACTGCTGTAAAAAATAGCATCAGAGATGATAAGTAGTAGACTGAATAATACAAAAAATACGAATCATTTTTGTTGATTCGTGGTTAATTTTGGGACAGCTTTGCTTTTACAAATTCGAATTAAAGTGGGCGGACTGTGAGACGGTAAATTGTAGTAGTCCGACGAGAATCGAGTACGATTCAAGCGTAGGACATGATTGATTAGCGAACGGCATTATTCAACAATTTGAAAAAGTATTTGACATTGCTAAACATACAGATTCACACATAAAATTATACATCCTTATGTGTTAACAAATCGTTCTCGTGGTTCATTTTCTATCTATATACTATTCTACTTGCTCTTTCCATATTTAGTCCGTGTGGTTTAGGTCAAATACAATTTCTAAAGGCCAAACTGCTTTAAACATTTGGTTTTAGAAAGGCCAATGTAATAAATCTGCACAAGATTATGAAACTGACCTTCCTATGATGTAACCTCGTTCTTAAATATTGTATAATCTTGTTATAATTGTGGGATAAAGAACTTGTAGTAATTTTGACGTTCGGCAGTGTTTCACTGAAGGAAGATGTCCGTTAAACCTTACGTAAAAAGAGCCCCTCCCCCCCAAAAAAAGCAGGGCAAAAATAGCATTGTCTGTCATGAGGTTCTGGCTGAAGGAATAATTTAAAAATTGTCTCTTAAAATGTGGTTGTATTGTTTGCATTGAACTAGGCAACGCACTATTATTTTCGGATTATTTATTAGTACTTATCTCATTTGTGCCATGTCTATATTTCAAATACAATGGACACTATTTTCATAAAAAATTAATAAACACATAGTAGCGCTGTTATCGGGTTTTCTATCCCAAAATTATTATTGTTTTATTTTCTTTCTTTATTTTTTTCACCTATCTGCAGTTAAATTGGCTGGTATTTGGGGGGTTAAAAATGTTCTACCGATAGAATCCATCACTGTATTACCCCCTCCTCCTCCTCCTCCTCCTCCTCCTTACAATGTTCTCTCTCTTACGGTATAGATTGAAATGTCTTCCCAATTATTAAATCATTTCTCTCTGATGGATTCGTAAGAGTAGTTGTTGATGGGCAGAAATTGAAAGCTCACAGTATTAAGCTGGAGCCCCTCCAGTGCCCATCCTGAGCCAAACTCTCTCCCTGATCTACATCAATGATTTCTCAAAACATACCCTCAGATCATCCGTAGACATTATGCTGACGGCACTACCATCTACGGCAACACATCAAAGGCCATAAATGACCAAGTTCCTTCTGATTCTCTTTTCTCTGATCATGAGCACGCGGTATAATGGGGAAAGAAGTGCCTGGTTACTTTTAATGCATCAAAAACCAAGCTTCTATCTTTACATTATCAACGCTCTGATCACCATTTGGCATCAATTGAAATGAACGGCTCTCGTCTTGGGGAGGCTCCATGTTTTGACAAGCTTTTGGGTTTGACCTTTACTCCCGATCGGAAATGGAACACGCACATCAGCTTTGTTGCCAAGGACGATGGAAAAAATGGTTGCATCCTTCTACTGCTCCGGTAGATATCTAATTGTTGATGTAATTCTCTCTCTATAAAAAAGCCAAGTACGTCCAAGGATGGAGTATTTCTGCCACGTCTGGGCAGGAGCTGCTAGAAGCAGTTTATCCTGTTTTGACAGAGTTAAAATATTCTTTGTAGCTTAGTGGAGGATGCCTTTTCTCTTCCCTGCAACCTCTTTCTCACAGTAGAGACGTTGCGAGCTTGTCTCTGCTTTATCGTTATTTCCATGGCAAGTGCTCGTGTGAGCTCCAATCTATGCTCCCGTCGCCAAACTTTCACGAGAATTACTCGTCTAGATGCAAGCAATTTCAATTATGACCCCATTCTTTGTCTGTGCCTAAACCAAAACGCAGATTCCACAAACAAAGCTTCTTTCTAAAACTGTTCGGCCGTGGAACTCTTTTCCGTTGCCTGATTTCTATCTGACTACAACTTGGTTGTCTTCAAAGCTTCTTTCTAAAACTGTTCGGCCGTGGAACTCTCTTCCGTTCCTGATTTCTATCTGACTATAACGTGATTGCCTTCAAGTCCAACGTAAACTAATTCTTGATGAACCCTGCCCTTTAAGTACTCTAATTTACCAAATTCCCACTACTACCGATTACTACGATATTGTCCCATTGACTACTGAACACTCAATAACCCTTATCCTCGAGTGGCCTCCGAGTCTTGATAAGTGGTGAGTCTTATAGCACGCCTGCCCCTCTCACATCTGCCAACAGGCTCTTTTATTAAAAAAATGACTGCATTTCATTTGCATATGTGTGCAGTGGGAGGTGTGATCTCGTGCGATTCCACGAAACCACACCTTATAAAGCCATGGTCGTTATATTTAATCTCTCTCTATCTCTTTAAGTCGTACAGCCACATAATGCACATATACATGGGCGCTTGCTCGTTTTACAATTATATTCAACTCCACACTAACCTAAGTAATATAAGCTTCAATAAAACGTATCTGCTGATTAATATATTTCTAACTCATGGAAGTAAAGTAATGTTAATTAAAGTTCTTTAATAGATGACTAATGTTCATCACTAATTTTTTATTTTGCATTGAGTATTGTGATCACGAAGTTGTTGTTCTTTATGCCCATATTTGTAGTATGTTCTACCGATATACGTGTGTTCATTTCACAGAATCCGTTGATGCGGTTAATGTACTCGTCTGTTGATAATATGTATACCGATTTTAGACGTTATATATATATATATATAGGTATCGATGTGCGTACGTATTTTTGCTGATACATATATATATATAATTATAATTATAAATTTCTATGTTTATTGCATTTAGCAAATCAGGTATAAACCATTTATAATATTTGCTAATATTTTTCCTCTGAGGAGATGGGTAAACATCGAAAATCTATAGGTTAAGGGATTATACTTATTGAAATGTATTCTTTGTCTTGCATACGATAAAAATTCTAGAGTTCAAATTTAACCGTTTCACGTAATAAAATTTTAATTACTAAATTATGATTTATATATATATATGTGTATATATATATATATATATATATATATATATATATATATATATATATATATATATATATAGGGACGTGATAGAGTGGGGACTAAAGCTTGCTGTTATAGTTTCAAATGATTTTATATATTATCAAGGGGAGACTTGATTCCAAATATTTCTCATATATTATATCTCCCCTCTTTTGGAAATAGGGTACGATTATAGGAAGTCTCCAGTACCAGCCTCTCTCTCATTGGCGCAATGTAGCATCCCTCTGCCTGTTCTACAAGTACTTTAACGGTGTATGTTCGGACGAGCTGCAAGCACTTGTACCCCCTGTACGTAAACACCCCTGACAAATCCCGACAAGCAGTAAAATCCCAGCTCTTCACAGGATGGATCCCTAGATGTAAGAGAACCTTCTACTCCAGTAGTTTCTTCCCCAGAACCTCTAGATTTTTGAACTCCCTGCCAGGTTCCTGCTTCCTCAACTGTACTGACATGCAGAAGTTCAAGTGAACGCGAACCGACATCTTGCTGTCCAACTCCCAACCTAGTACCCTTGTAGCCTGTGCCCCTAATAGTAGGTCCCTACAACAATGTGGCAATGTGCATTGTTTGGGGTGAAAATGTAATGAAAAAATTGTGATCTGCTAGACCGACATAAAAACTACCTTAAAATTTCTTTTATCATAAGTTTTCGGGTGTGCTGAAAACGAATATCGTATTTAAATTTTCCGCAACTAAATATTTATTGCAGGAATTAAGCACTGTAGTTCTTTATGTTATAAGTAATGGCCATTGTTGTACTCGGAAAATACTTATTTGCGGAAAATTTAAATACGATATTCGCTTTTTGGTACATCCGAAAAACTATAGAAAACAAGATTTTTTAAGGTAGCTTTTGTGTTGGTCCACCAGGTTACAATAAAAGAACACCTCTACAAAAAATTACAGAATCCCCCCCAAAAAGTTGCCAATAAGTGGGTTCTCATTTTGCGTAAAACTTATATGAAATATGATCCTCCACTTTTGGAAACAATCATGTGCGACCTTAATGATAGATGGCACATAGCCCATACACAATTCATGTCATTAGCTTTCAAAAGAGCCTTAATTTGTTTAATTCTAATCAATAGTCGCCAAAATTTCGAACTTGTAAAATTGCCGAAAGAGGTGGTATATCTATGTATTGGTAGCCAAATTGAATATTGAAATGCTCATATCTTTGGTTCTATGGGATGAAACAAGATGAAAATTTGAATGTTTTTGAAGATTATAACACTATTCTATGGTTAACATTTTATAACAGTTGGTAAAAAAAGAACCTATATTAAAAAAAGCAATAAAATATGCCCAAATTTTCCTACATTTTATATATAGTGTCAAAGCAAGTAGCTTCGGTTTAGCTGCTTCTGTGGTCTCTCCTACATTTGTCGGATTTGTTGCTTCGGTTGTCACCCCTGTGGCCTTGTCTGGCCCACTAATATATGGCAACCCTTAACAGATTATAAATGATCTCGGTTTTTTTATTCTCTCTCTTCTCATGGATTCGGCTGATTATTCGGCTGATTATTTTGGCTGATTATTTTCAATATATTAAAAACTAACTTTTACTCCCTTTAGCACCGACGCTCGGATATTCATTTTCCCCAATTTAAATAACTACCCTTCTTATTGAATAAGAATCTATCTTTCAGAAGCCTGTAGGACTTACCTTCACTTCAGAGTACAAATGGAAAAATTACATGTATGTAATGCTGAATTAATGTAATGCTAAATCGTTAGAAAGATGTTTAAATCATTCTGTTGCTCCAGAATTTATCTCCCCTGTATGCATTATCGTCTACAAATAGTTAAATACACCAAGATCTATAGCTACATGTGATGTGTCGCTGACAGCACGCTTTCTTGCCTTGAATGTGTACTCATTCTCTACTTTTAATTACAGACTTTTCTTACATAAAAGTGGCTGATAGTTCTTCTATCAATCTATTGTTTTTAATGGTAGATTATCGACTAATGTATAAACTTTTTTTCAATACCATTTATTCACAGCAGAAATGCGTCTAGCTAGAACACTGTACACAGTGCCCCTTTCTCTTAACCAATATATACTTGAGGAAATCGGTTCAATAAAAATATCTTTACGCAGAATACAATACCGCGGGGTTGCTTCCTAGTTTTTTAACCTCAACCTAAACAACAGTGAGCCGTTCTACTTCAAACTAGTCTCAAACATCATTACACATCTTTATGCTGTTGTTTATTGCATGAATCCATTTTATCTTATTTTAGAGTGCCCTATAGGCCATGATAAAGGTGACTTGCAGTGCATAAAAATAATATCCTAGAAAAGCATTAAATTAGCACTTCCGCCAGATTGTTGCTGATAGAGTAAGAACAATCTACGATAGTTTAGTATATAAACTGACCTATTGGAAATTTCGTTTAAGTCTCTCAATTTCACGTATAGATTACCAAGTTATAATATACGGTTTTCTAGTTTGATGATCTGTAAGCGAAATGGATCGCACATGACATAGTTCTTCTCATTGATAAAGGTAAACTAGAATAAGAGTATACACTGAAATATGTATATAATATAGATTTCTAATGACGATTCTTTTGCAACTAATTTTATGTGTAAATTTATTTAAAAACTACGCATCGTTCGCGCTTAGGATTAAACGTTCTATTTCCAACAGAGTGGAACGTAAAACTGACATTTTTCCAGCACTTTATAAACTACATCCCTCAAAATACTATTGCACGTTACTTTCAGCTTCTTTCAACTCATAGTTGATGGAATCAGAGCATGGTACCCTCGTGGCTTAAATATTTACTCGAAATTCCCTGCATATGACTGAAGATACTCTTGTAAAACGTCGGGGTTACACCGACGGAAACGTTGATAATAACAATGAAGATGAGAAACAGTAATCCGAACACTCCAACTTAACGAAACATTTATCCTTGTCTCAAAAATTTAGAAACTTCCGTAGTATTAAAACCTGTCAAATTAAATAGAGTATACTTCCACTTCCGGTGAGAGAACACGTTTAATTATCGCTTGGTAAAAATATGAAACGTTATTTTAATGGCGTTAATTTTGGAACCCTTTGCAATTGGAAGATTAAACTTTCAAACCATTTGTTCAAATCCCACAAAAATCAGGTAAATAAGGCACCTTATTATACTCTTTCCGTGTACCAAATTTCATTTCTCTGCGTTTCATAGCAATTTCAAAATTTAAAAAAAAATATGGACTTGCAATGACGCGATACACAGTTTTTACACCGACTGGAATTGATATTCCGACAGCCGATCGCACCTAGCTCTGCTGTTAATCTAAGATCATCTTAATCATATTTATAATTTCTATTGAGAGATCATGCAACCCCAGAACAGATTCGCTGACCAAATCCAGTACAGCGTCGATCTTATTTTTTCAGATTAAAAGGCATATGGAATAGAACAAATTTCTCGGTATATATGTCGACAATTAGTTGATAACCTTAAAAGAGCTTCGACTATATCAATTTCGAATGAATGTGCACTGTTTGTCATTCAGCAAGACGATTTATTACAGACTTTGAACAAAGATTATATCAGATGTCTTCAAAGATAGCGTAATCAGCTTAACTTACCGTTAGCTATTTCGACCTGGAAAACAACTTTTCTAGATCAAGATAGCTGTACTTCTATTCTAATTAAATTGTTTTCATCTCTAATTAGTGGATTCAATTGATGTGCTGATATACAACTGGGAGTAAGTGTGTTACATATTAGTTTTCCGTTGAGATGTAGTCAGACACTTTCGTCTTGTCTAGAACATAGCCAACAGCATCACGATTAAATGAACAGCGCCGTGAATAAGATTTAGGTGAGATCGAGTTATGATGTGTTTCTCGATCGATACTATTCAACGTACTGCTACCAACGTTTCATGACTGGTACCGACTTTTATCAACCACACCTAAAAAAACGTCCGATACCTACCTTTCTGTTACTTACAGGTCCTGACCTGGCAATGAGTATCGATCTTTCAGGTGTTTAGTTTCCCACAGAGGTGATTAAAAATTAAAGTTTTTCCTGCCTACATAGCTTTTATTCCTTAGTTTGCGACTTTTCTGTTACCAGTCACATTATGCTGTAAATACAACGCGATCTGATTTATAATTACTCAACTACGCATTTGCAGTTCTTTATGGATTTAGTAGCCTCGCTCCATGTGTATGACTACGTTTAGTGAAAGGTCGTAACTTTAAAAGACAGATGATACCAACATATCTACAAAAATATATAATTTAAACAAGTTTAAATGCAATAAAAAATACTGCTGTACTTCTGTTAAAGTATTACGCAATATACACCTTGTTTGACTTTCAAGAGAAAACAGCTATAATTTGTAAGGGCATAGTGTCGGGGATATAGTGTAGCAACATTTCCGCTATCACTATCCGCTTCTTATCTAAACTGTCGACGCTTGGTTTTAGTGAAAAGAAGTTCAGTACGAATAGAAACATTGAGGAAGTAAGCAAATAAATGAACTGTTTCACATTTGGATAAACAAAGCTTACAAACCAAGTCTAGCATACTAGTTTATAAAAAAAATGAAGAGGGAAATATAGAAAACTATACTTTTACAAACGGTATAAGCGAATGTGATGCAGTACATCCTACAGGCAGAACCTGTAACGCCAAATTACTAGTCCGCGTAAAAAAAGTCACTTACCCACATATATATATGTGTGTGTGTGTATGTGTGTGTGCGTGTGTTCGTGTGTCTGTCTGTCTGTCTGTCTGTCTGTCTGTCTGTCTGGCTGTACGCGTGCGTGTGTGTGTGTGTTAATTGAAGTATCCCGGCCAGACGTAGTTGTTCCCTACGAATAGACCAACTACAGATACATGTATGCATATGCTGTTGTTGTTTCATCCAATACTAGTAAGCGCATGTTAAACGTGAAGAAATTCCGCGAAATCTTTCACGTTTTTTTTTCTAATGGCTGGAAATACTTGATGCTTCGCCAAGGCTATAAAGGATAATTTTTATCGTGACGCCATCACTAGATCGGTTGCATACCACGGCTGAAGAGAGACCCATTTACTCTCGAGAGAGAAGATATGCCGCGTCATCTGATCTACATTAATGATCTTCCAAATCACATCCTTACATCATTCGTAGACATTTTTGCTGATGACACTACCATCTATGGTAGCACATCTAAGACAGTAAACGACCAAGTTCTCTCCGATTCTCTCTCCTCTGATCTTGATCACGTTGTACAATGGGAAAAGGAATGGCTGGTTACTTTTAATGCATCTAAAACCAAGCTTCTATCTTTACATCATCAACGTTCTGATCCCCATCTGGCATCAATTAAAATGAATGAATCTCGTCTTGGGGAGGCCTCAAGTTTTGACAGGCTTCTGGGCTTGACCTTTACTCCTGATCTTAAATGGAATACGTACATCAAATCTGTTGTCAAGGCCGCTGGAAAAATGGTCGGATCCTTCTATCGATCCAGTAGATATCTCACTGCTGGTGCAAATCTCTATCTACATAAGAGCCAGATACGTCCAAGAATGGAGTACTGTTGCCACATATGGGCAGGAGCTGCTAGAAAGACTTGTCCTACCTTGATAGGGTTCAAAATAGACTTCGTGGCCTGGTGGGAGATGTCCTTTTCCCTTCACTACAACCTCTGTCTCACAGAAGAGATGTTGCGAGTTTGTCTCTGCTTTATCGTTATTTTCATGGAAAGTGTTTAACTGAGCTTCAATCTATGGTCCCCCCCTCGCCAAACTTTCACAAGAAACACTAGACTAGCTGAAAACATTATCAATAATTTTCCCCACTCTTTATCTGTACCTAAACCTAAACATAGATTCCATGATCAAAGCTTCTTTCTTAGAACTGCACGCCTGTGGAATTGTCTTCCGTTTTCCTGCTTTCCAGCTTTCTATAATATGGTTGTCTTCAAGTCAAACGTGAACAAGTTTCTGATGAGCCGTTCCACCTAAGTTAGCAAATTTACCGAACCTCCATTACTATCGGGTACTATATTGTCCTTTTGACTACTCTACACTCTTTAACCCTTATCCTTGAGTGGCCTATCGGCCTTGATAAGTGGTGACGTACTATGTAAAAAAAAATCCAAAGAGGGAGAGAGAGAGAGAAAGCGAGAGAAAGAGAGATAGAGAGAAAGAGGGCGATAATTAAAAACGGAACAAACCAAGTCTTACGATAAAGACGAAACGCTTATAGACGTGTGACTTGGTTTGTTCCATTTTATTTCTCTATTTCGTAGGCATACTATTTCCTTTTTCCTTATCATATATATATATATATATATATATATATATATATATATATATATATATATATGCGTGTGTGGGTGTGTGTGTATATTATTATTATTATTATTATTATTATTATAATAATAATAATAATAATAATAATAATAATAATAATAATAATAATAATAACAATAACAATAATAATAATAATAATAATAATAATAATAATAATAATACAAATGTTATAAATAACACGGACCAATGACCAATGTCGTTATTGCTCTTGGGACTTTTAAAAATAATTTCTTTGTTAATTCTCTGTGACCGTGGAATAAGATACCAGGTTTCAAAGATAACTTTGCGACTGTGTTCGAATACTTCTGTCGACTGTAATTACCAGTTTTTACACTGATGATTGCGTATACATTAACCATTACCGTGTGTAGGTAATATAGCATATATATATATATATATATGTGTGTGTGTGTGTGTATTACGTTGATTACATGCAACATCTTAAGTGTACCTATTTCTATGTTTTCATTTAGACACAACATGGATACGCATATAATTTCCTTATGGTGTTGTTTTGGGGCAACGATAAGAATCAATCGAAATATTATGTCATCTAATCTATGATTTCCAACAAAATAGTCAATATTAAATTCGCTGTTGTTACATAAATGCATGAAATGAATGACTCGCTAATCATGACAGTCGAGGATCCGTCTTCGATAACCAACTTAGCAGACAGCTAAAAAATGTAGATGTGGTAGCCGTGTATTTGTCGTGCTTTCTGTTGGGCTCGAGAATGTTCAAACTCCCATGCAATACCTTCTCGCTTTTGGAAGGAGCTTACTTTATTGCTGACTGAGTCACCTTGATCAGGATTGATGACGCAGCTTTTTAGTTTAGCTTTAGGAGGGGAGATCACATCACATTTTGTGTGATAGCCCGTTGCCCCTGCTTTCGACCTTGTTCCACATCTCCCTGCAGTTAAAAGGGGGAAGTAAGTACAGTCTTATTTTTAAGGCGATCACGATTCTTTATGAGAAATCCGGCTTGTCACATTGTAAATAGCATTTACAGCGTTCCATCACGTATAGAATTTCCAATGGTCTCTCAGTCATAGGCCCGAAATAACATTTTCGGTGACGTCTTATATTTGAGTCACGGAATATTCATGAAATATGGGAATCTGCTTATATGGTAGATGCGGAATTGTTTTTCGGAACAGATGAAAAAAAGTGTGGGAAAATGATCGATCAGAAAACATGCAAATTTAACGATTACTTTGGAAACGTTTGCATAAGTACACCTGTAGATTTGCACACACACACGCACATGATTTAAGTGTACACATAACCATACTAATACACATTATAGTTACATAAACAAAGATTGACTTATGTACATATCTAGTAGCATGGAAATCTATCTATTAGAATTAAGATTAACTTCTAAGTAATGATCAGTGCTAATTAACATTCTTCTGGAGGTTGTAGGTTCAATTCTTAGTGTGGGCGATATTACAAATAAAATTACCAATTGAATGATGTACGATATAACAGATCACGGACGCGCGTATGGCGCAAATGACCAAGCCATGTGCGAAGCGACAAGGAAATAGAAGAAGACTATAACAAGAAAGACGTGTGCCCAGAACGAGGATAACGTTTTATTCAGAAAAGTACTCCGAAGTAAATATTGTTTCTACGGGGGAAAAAGAGAGTCGAGATATTGGAATGCTTAGTCTTCTTTGTCACGGAGTCTGCCACGTCTTGGGTCTCGAGTGTCTTTCTGTCAACTTGTCTAAACGTGTGTACTACGTTACGAGAACAACCGTTATCAAATAAAGTGTATCGTTCGAAATGCTGTACATGCTCGCCAGTTAGTCAGAAAGATTCCCGAGTTCCAAAGGAAGACTACAGTATTCGCTATGATGCATCTGAAGAATGATTACATTGGCTGAACTGCTGTAAAAATAGCATCAGAGATGATAAGTAGTAGACTGAATGATACAAAAAATACGAATCATTTTTGTTGATTCGTGGTTAATTTTGGGACAGCTTTGCTTTTACAAATTCGAATTAAAGTGGGCGGACTGTGAGACGGTAAATTGTAGTAGTCCGACGAGAATCGAGTACGATTCAAGCGTAGGACATGATTGATTAGCGAACGGCATTATTCAACAATTTGAAGAAGTATTTGACATTGCTAAACATACAGATTCACACATAAAATTATACATCCTTATGTGTTAACAAATCGTTCTCGTGGTTCATTTTCTATCTATATACTATTCTACTTGCTCTTTCCATATTTAGTCCGTGTGGTTTAGGTCAAATACAATTTCTAAAGGCCAAACTGCTTTAAACATTTGGTTTTAGAAAGACCAATGTAATAAATCTGCACAAGATTATGAAACTGACCTTCCTATGATGTAACCTCGTTCTTAAATATTGTATAATCTTGTTATAATTGTGGGATAAAGAACTTGTAGTAATTTTGACGTTCGGCAGTGTTTCACTGAAGGAAGATGTCCGTTAAACCTTACGTAAAAAGAGCCCCCCCCCCAAAAAAAAAGCAGGGCAAAAATAGCATTGTCTGTCATGAGGTTCTGGCTGAAGGAATAATTTAAAAATTGTCTCTTAAAATGTGGTTGTATTGTTTGCATTGAACTAGGCAACGCACTATTACTTTCGGATTATTTATTAGTACTTATTTATCTCATTTGTGCCATGTCTATATTTCAAATACAATGGACACTATTTTCATAAAAATTTAATAAACACATAGTAGCGCTGTTATCGGGTTTTCTATCCCAAAATTATTATTGTTTTATTTTCTTTATTTATTTATTTATTTCTGCTATCTGCAGTTAAATTGGCTGGTATTTGGGGGGTTAAAAATGTTCACCGATAGAATCCATCACTGTATTACCTCCTCCTCCTCCTCCTCCTCCTCCTCCTCCTCCTCCTCCTCCTTACAACGTTCTCTCTCTTACGGTATAGATGGAAATGTCTTCCCAATTATTAAATCATTTCTCTCTGATGGATTCGTAAGAGTAGTTGTTGATGGGCAGAAATTGAAAGCTCACAGTATTAATGCTGGAGCCCCCCAAGTGTCCATCCTGAGCCAAACTCTCTCCCTGATCTACATCAATGATTTCTCAAAACATACCCTCAGATCATCCGTAGACATTATGCTGACGGCATTACCATCTACGGCAACACATCAAAGGCCATAAATGACCAAGTTCCTTCTGATTCTCTTTTCTCTGATCATGAGCACGTGGTATAATAGGGAAAGAAGTGTCTGGTTACTTTTAATGCATATAAAACCAAGCTTCTATCTTTACATCATCAACGCTCTGATCACCATTTGACATCAACTGAAATGAATGGCTCTCGTCTTGGGGAAGCTACATGTTTTGACAAGCTTTTGGGCTTGACCTTTACTCCCGATCGGAAATGGAACACGCACATCAGCTTTGTTGCCAAGGTTGCTGGAAAAAATGGTTGCATCCTTCTACCGCTCCAGTAGATATCTAATTGTTGATGTAATTCTCTCTCTATAAAAAAAGCCAAGTACGTCCAAGGATGGAGTATTTCTGCCACGTCTGGGCAGGAGCTGCTAGAAGCAGTTTATCCTGTTTTGACAGAGTTAAAATACTCTTTGTAGCTTAGTGGAGGATGCCTTCTCTCTTCCCTGCAACCTCTTTCTCACAGAAGAGACGTTGCGAGCTTGTCTCTGCTTTATCGTTATTTCCATGGCAAGTGCTCGTGTCAGCTCCAATCTATGCTCCCGTCGCCAAACTTTCACGAGAATTACTCGTCTAGATGCAAGCACTTTCAATTATGACCCCATTCTTGGTCTGTGCCTAAACCAAAACGCAGATTCCACGAACAAAGCTTCTTTCTAAAACTGTTCGTCTGTGGAACTCTTTTCCATTGCCTGATTTCTATCTGACTACAACTTGGTTGTCTCCAAAGCTTCTTTCTAAAACCGTTCGGCCGTGGAACTCTCTTCCGTTCCTGATTTCTATCTGACTACAACGTGATTGTCTTCAAGTCCAACGTAAACAAATTCTTGATGAACCGTGCCCTTTAAGTAATCTAATTTACCAAATTTCCACTATTATCGATTACTACGGTATTGTCCCATTGACTACTGAACACTCAATAGCCCTTATCCTCTAGTGGCCTACGAGTCTTGATAAGTGGTGAGTCTTATAGCACGCCTGCCCATCTCACATCTGCCAACAGGCTTTTTTTTTAATAAAAAACATGACTGCATTTCATTTGCATGTGTGTGCAGTGGGCGGTGTGATCTCGTGCGATTCCACGAGACCACACCTTATAAAGCCATGACCGTTATATTTAATCTCTCTCTATCTCTTTCTCCCTCTCAGATTCCACCTGAAGTTAAGTCGTACAGCCACATAATGTACATATACCTGGGCGCTTGCTCCTTTTACAATTATATTCAACTCCACACTAACCTAAGTAATATAAGCTTCAATAAAACGTATCTGCTGATTAATGTATGTCTAACTCATGGAAGTAAAGTAATGTTAATTAAAGTTCCTTACTAATGTTCATCACTAATTTTATATTTTGCATTGAGTATTGTGATCACGAAGTCGTTGATCTTTATGCCCATATTTGTAATCTGTTCTTCCGATATGTGTGTGTTCATTTCGCAGAATCCGTTGATGCGGTTAATGTACTCGTCTGTTGATAATGTGTATACCGATTTTAGACGTTATTTTCAGATGACTATTCTTGTGTCATACGACAACATCCGCGTTAGAAATGGACAGTCTTCTATTTTGGTTGTTTTGTAAACAAGAGAAAGTCTAACACCGGATGAGCGACGACAATTCCAACGAATACATGTTCAATAATATAAAAGAAATAATTAATTGGACTGCTTTTATTCTACACGTGCTTTAAATTGAGATCGATAACTAGACTTCAGTAGGATTCATATCTCACAGAATAACAAATAAAGATCGATTGGTTCAAAGGAAGAAAAAAAAGAGCTGTAATTACTGAGAATTGTTGAAACAGTATACGTTCGTTGGCGGTAGCCGGACTCAATTTACATTCTTTTTTTTTTCGGTTTGCTTTGTGCCTACCAATTACATTGTTGTTTTTTTTTTCTTTCAATGTATGAATAAGATGGCATTTACATAATATCCGGAAAAAAATCAATGAAGGAATATTACGTATCACGGGATAATGGGAAATGCAAGATTATTATTTGTAAGTCTAATGTAAACAAATTCTACAAAACGTGTTGTTTCGAAAAAAAAACTACCACCTTCGTTGACTAACCAAATTTAAAAAAAAACTGTTAAAATACACCTATTGGTGTGATAATACAAATGTGGTTGCTATATTCTATTTTTCATTCCTTCTTTCTGCCTGTCTGTCTGTTTGTCTATTTGTTTATCTCTCTATATATGCATATATATATATATATATATAGATATATTTAAATATATATGCACACACATATATACTCACACACACAAAACACACACACATGTATATATATATATATATATATATATATATATACAGGGTGACACAAAAAAAGTGTCCCCAACTCTAATAAGGCCCCGTTTTTTAGTGTTTTGTCCGAATGAAATGAAACTTTGGTTATAACTAGTTTATTATATCCAAAACATCATATCAAAACACGAGGGTCTTTGGCTTTTTCTTCTCCGTTCTACAGCATATGTTCTAGATGGCATCCATTTAGGTTTTGTTTTTCTTTTTTTTGTCACCCTATATGTATATATATATATATATATATATATATATATATATATATGTATATATATATATATATATATATATATATGAGCAAGTAGTTAATAAAACATATTAAAAACCACCTTGAAAAAGAGTTAAACACATATTTAATTTGAAAAGGAAACATTAAATAAGTAGATAGTCCGTAATACGTGGAGCTTCAAAGAAATACTTTCCTTCTCATCAGAGGGTAGGATTTATGCGGGATAGGATTTTGCTTGCAAAAGTATTTGATGAAACTGCAAGTACGTCATAGATCTTATTTGCTAACAAAAAGTGAAGCAGAGGGAATAGGGCGAGGAAAAAAGTGATTTCACGTGAATGTATAGTGAAAGGTAAAGTACCAATGACGGTAAAATCCAAAAATTCAGAATTCAAGAAAGTTAGTTGAATTCCCATTCGCTCACGTAAAGTCCAAGGGAATCACGTCATTGGAAGATGATCCAAAATAATCCAAAAGGTAGAAATCCGTGGAATAATTCACAAATAGGTACAAGGAAAAGCGAATGAATTCCAATAGTATTATTGAAAGAAAGATAAGATGTGCGTAAAAAAATGGAAGAAATTTAAAACTCGACTGCCGAGGCAAGGCTAAATTAAGAAAAAAAAATGCTGATGATTGGATTAATTTTAAAATAAAAAAAAGCCAATGTCGAAATGAACCAGACAAGATGATGTTGAAAGTTATAACTTAAGAATTAAATTACCAACAGGAGTTATTTAAAGACAACAAATGAAATGAGAAGAAAAATAAATACATACACTTGTATATACATATATACATACATATGAATACACACAATTGCACACACATTATATATATATATATATATATATATATATATATATATATATACAAAAAAGCACCCACACAGCACACACGCATACATACTTATAAGTAACAAGATGAATGCATAAATAAATAAAGACTTTTAAAAAATAAAGGGGAGAGGATGGCTGGTATCTTCAAATTCCGGATAAAGCAAATAAATATGTAAGTAAATGCATGTAATAAAATATAAGTAAATATGCATGCAGGGTATGAATGTATAGGATAGAATGTGTAGGAATATTTAAACACTAAATCGGAAATTGCAGATGAAAAACTAGCCAAACAAAGAAGAAATAAAGAATTACAATAAAAAATTATTAAGTTATAAACTATTAAGAAAGTATGTAGAAAAAAACATAATGTTATAGAAAAATATATATATCTGAAAGGTTAAATTAATAGCAATGTAATTTCAAATTTATCATAATTAAATTTGGACTTATGTTTACAGAACGAGATCAGTTCGTTTTTAGTTTTTATTATAGTGCTATTTTGAGGGGAAGTAATTATAGTTATAGATTCGGTTGTGCAAAAACGACATGACTTAGAGCCTGGAGTATAAGATTGAACTTTTTTTTAGGATAGTCCATTTGATTGAGAAGGGGGCATTGTTAGAATTAAGTTTTTTTTTAAATTTAAGTGGTTAGAGAAGTTCCTTGGTTATTATTAGAATGATGGTTGTTAAAGAAGAAATGTAGCTTGATATTATTTTCTTAATTAATGTTGAAGTAGCGCCGATATATGTATGTATTTTATTAAAAGCTCGAGGTCTGAAATTAATATTAATTTGCTGATTTGTATTAGAGAAATAGTTTGAAATGTGTTGAACAAAGGGTGGGACACTGATTGTACGAGGAATGTTTTGGAGGGGATAATGAGTGTTGTTGGTGTTAGCATGGCTGTTAGGAGAACTATTATTATTATTATTATTATTATTATTATTATTATTATTATTATTATTATTATTATTATTGCTACTTGTATGAGTGTAGATGAAGGGGCTGATCGAGTGGTATATTGGATTAGTAATTATATATATATATATATATATACGTATATATATATATATATATACGTATATATATATATATATATATATATATATATATATTGTTTTAAAATCTCAGAAACAGTGTTTCATGGTAAACAACTAATGATCCCTTGAATTTACATTAGGACTATTATGAGTTCGAGAGAGCAAGTTGATGCAATGATGTCGGATAATTAAATGACTTACTGCCTAAGTAGTTTTCCAAAGAATGATAAAAAAATGTATAAATTAAATACATTTTTTTTATAGCTTTAAAGATTACAAAAATTCCGAGACTATATATAAATCTCTCTCTCTCTATCTATCTATCTATCTATCTGTCTATCTCTCTCCCTCTCTCTCTCCATATATATATATATATATATACATACATATATATGTGTGTGTGTGTGTGTGTGTGTGTGTATGTGTGTGTGTGTGTGTGTATAAACGTCACTTAAACGGTGTATGTTGAGTCCATTCCTTATGGACTCCGGCACAGTTGAGCCGATTTTTTTTGAAATTTCACACAAATGTACTTGCTCTGTCTGGAAGTGTTCTTACGTAAGTTTTGTATATATTTGATATATGTTGAAAGTGGATAATCGAAAAAATTCTGATTAAAAATAAGTCCAATTCTGACTTAAGTAAACACTTTATACAACCTTAAGTCATGAGTGCATTTTACAAATGTTATCACCGCACAAGCAGAAAAAACCCCAGTGAATAAAATAAACAGTAGCGTTTTGTTCAGAATAAATGCTACAGGCAGAGTAAATTAAACCCATGTCATTGACTTTTGCATTTTAACCTTTAATTTAAAGGATAATGTAAAAATGATTTCATATTGGCAAGAACTGGTTAGTTGATAAGAGTTGCTTTCAAAGTGAATGTTTTTATTTACGGTATAAATGATACAATATACTTGACTTTTGCATCATAAACTATAATTCAAATCATTATATAAAATTATTTCATAAAATTAATATTATTTTCTCTACAGTACAATGTAGACTAAAATGTACTGTAGACTAATTCACTGCGGGTCGGCACGTGACTCTTCTTGTCAGCGGACCACGGTTGGCTCCCTAATAAGAGCATGCAAACAACTGATTTTATTGAAAAATGATTTCAATGATTGCAATGACAATAAAATAATAGAATCATTGACATTTTCTTTATTCTTATTTCATCCCATCTCTCCTCTTGTTATAATTAATGTGTGTACTTATATATACATATATATTTGTATATATAGACCTGACAAATTCTCACGAGAATGAAACGCGGAACATTCTGTGTAGGTTAATTGCCCTATATATTTTCATCTTACTACGTATATATGTATATATAAAATATGTATATATATATATATATATATATATATATATATATATATACATTTATATATGAATATACATACATATATATATATGTATATATATATAGATGAATATATATACTTATATATAAAAATATATATATACGTACATATATATATGTGTGTGTGTGTGTGTGTTTTTTTTTTTGTGTGTCTGTGTATAAAAATGGGAGAGACGGAATTGAAAAATAAATTTTGTATATACATCTGTATATATATTTGACTGTCATCACGACGGTTCTAGGTTCGATCCTCGGCTTGGGAGAGGTGTTAGTCTAGCGGCACTGATGAGTTGTGATACAACGAAACACGTCTGTATGTCGATGACTAAAATATATTTTATATATTTATATATATAATATATATTTATATATATATATATATATTATAATATATATATATATATATATGTGTGTGTGTGTGTGTGTGTGTGTGTGTGTGTGTGTGTGTGTGTGTGTATACTAGCAAGGTGACCGACGATCAACGAATGTTCCACACTTCTAATACTTTGATTTTCATGGAGATCCGTGAAATCCCCCCATGTTCACTCAAAGCTATTGATTGCTTGCTCTAGTCGGGGATCCATAATGGTGCACGAGGATGAAGCATAACATGCCTCTCTCAGTAAGTTAGTCACGAATCCATTGCAGTCTACATTGCACAGAATAGAACCAATAGCTAATTTTATTAACTTATTTTACATGCTTCCTAGAAATAAAGTTTACAATCCGAAAATCACGTATATAAATCAGTTGTAATTTAACATAAACATTCATTTCAAACGAACTTTTGTCTTACCAAAGGACCTACTGTTTAATTTTTAGGCCGGCTCCCTCTGCTTGTCCGGTGACAACATTATAAAATGCGCTTGCAATGTTAGTCTGTATCAAAAGCGTTTACGTTGATGAAAATCTGACTGTTTCTCCTCTAATCGAATGTGTTCTATTATCGATTTTTGATAGTTATCGGAGCATTCTGACACAAAACACAACCAGACACACGTGTGTGAAATTAAAAAAAAAGGAATCGACCAAGCAATTTTTCCAGAGGAAAGATAACCAGTAAAGTATAACGAGGTTAATACAAGGGTGCTCAATACCGAAGTAGAGCAGCGTATCATTTTTATTTGTTTTTTACATAAGCAGGAATATGTTGCTACACATGATCGTAGCAACACATTAATGCTTATGTAAAAAGAAATTTAAAGCATGTATATATATATATATGTATGTGTATGTATACATATATATATACATATATATATACACATATATATGCATATATATGCACTTGTTTATATATATAAGTATATATATATACTTATTAATGTATATATACATATGGTTATATATATATATGTATATAAGTATGTATATATATATACTTATATATATAAAAAAGTGTATATATATATATATATATATATATATATATATATATATATATATATATATACTTTAAATGTGGTTTTACATAACCGGTAATACATTGCTTGCCACATTTTACTGCTTATGTAAAAGTAAATTTAAAGTATATATATATATATATATATATATATATATATATATATATATATATAGAGAGAGAGAGAGAGAGAGAGTGAGAGAGAGAGAGAGAGAGATAAATAAGTATATATATATACTTTAAATTTACTTTTACATAAGCAGTAATATGTTGCTACACAGTCATGAGCATGTTTCGGTCTTCTAGTATTTCGTAACTAGAGACATCAAAATGCAATCACGCTTACATTGAAACGAATTCAATAATGAATTACTGATTCTTTTTAATGAAAGCGTGACTGTCTGAAAATGTCTCTAGTTACTAAATACTAGAATACAGAAACATACTCATGACTGTGTAGCAACATATTACTGCTTATGTAAAAGTAAATTTAAAGTATATATATATATTTATTTATTTATCTATATAAGTATATATATATATACTTTACATATATATATACTTTTACTTTTACATAAGCAGTAAAATGTTGCTATTTATTTATCTATATAAGTATATATATACACACTTATCTATATATATAAGCATGTATATATGCTTATATATATGAATAAGTATATATATACATATATATATACATATATATATACATATATATATACATATATATATATATATATATATATATATATATATATATATATATATGCTTGTGTGAGTGTGCTTTAAATCTGTTTTTTTCCGTAAGCAATTGTGTGTAGCTACACGGTCATATGCATATTTCGGTCTCTAGTATTTAGCAACTAGAGACCTTTTCAGGCAATCATTCTTTCATTGAAAAGAATCAGTAATATATATATATATATATATATATATATATATATATATATATATATATATATAAAGAGAGAGAGAGACGCGGGTAAATGAAATATTAAAAATGTAGACGATATATTAAATACAAAATAACATCAAAAAGCATAAGACGGAACTAATAATTCGATTACTTTTATACAGGGAGACTTGTCACGTGTAAAAAAAAATCATTTTTATGAAATACTGGCAGTCATACTCGTAGTGATAGTAGTCGTAGTAGTTGTGTTTGTCGAAAGTGTTCCTGGATTTGACGTTAAGCTATATCCAAGCTTTCGAGCTTTGGGGAGTGAGGAGCTACCCTTTAATTGCCATTGCCCCCAGGTCCACTTTGACCTGGAGTGGTAGTACCTGTTAGGGTCCCAACTATGGGTTGAATAAAAACCGATTTGAAAAATAAATATATATTCTATTAAAAAAATTTTCTTCAAAATAACTGAATTCGGCATTAAAAAACCCGAAAAGGGTTGATATGACGTAAAATAAAACAACCAAATAACCAACCGTCGAAAGTGAATAATAATGTCGTAAATACATGTAAGTACGTGAAGACAGTTTTGGAACTAGTTTTCCCGCGTTAATAGGTCCTTTTGCTGGCGTCTAATATCTATTCCGGATCCTACCGCATCGCAAATGCAAGTTCCTACTGACACGAGCGAGTTATCTCCGTCATTCGAAGCTAGCGTAGAAAATGTTTGAAATCTATTCGACATTTCTTGCTACCTCTAATAGAAGAACCGATTGGTAAAATGCTGTAATCCTCCGAAATAAAAACGAATCGACACCGAATTTGATATATTATTTTATCTGGGTGTGGGGTGGTGGTGATGTAGTATTTATTGTTTTAATCGCATTAATTAAGATTAATATAGTTTGCTTTAGAGCGTTGCTCTTTTGTTTAAAGTAATACTTATATCAGTTACCTACATATTAAACAGTCGCATTTAGTATAATTGGGGTTTCCATGAAAAGTGTGTCTCATGGTACATATGCAAAATAAGAACCCTTCTATCGTCGGAATTTTCCGGCATTTTACGTAAAATAATGGAAAGTGTAGAAAAAAGTTTTGTGCTATATATATATATATATATATATATATATATATATATATATATATATATATATATATATATATATATATATATATATATAAAGCTGAACGTCTCTGTGTGTGTCTGGTCACAAATATCCTCCTATATGGTTGACTATTATAGAAAACTGATCTATAATGATAGAAGATGTATCGAGACACATAAATGAGTATGTTTGATCTGGCATAATGATGATTCATTAAAATTGTGGGGTCTGCGTACGCGCCTGGTCCACAAAGTAAGGAAAAAAAATTAAAAAAAAAAAAACATTTACAAGTGTTTTTCATATAGATGTACATAAGAATACTTTGATAAGTATGTTTTAACTTAAATGGGGATGGCTTAGGAAAATTGTGGGGTCTGCGTTCGCGCCTGGCCTCCATAGAATGGAAATAGGCACGAACTTTAATAAAGACTTTTCATATCTATCTGCGTAAGTATACTTTGATAATTATGTTGCAGTTATAAGAAATATTGTATAATAAAGTTATGGAGTGTTCGTTCGCACCTGACCTCCATAGAATGGAAATATGTCACAAAGTTTAACAAGGTTTTTAATATAGATGCACAAAATATTTTGATAAGTGTTTCAGTGTGAACAGGTATGGTATAATAAGTTATGGGATTTATCTATATTATTTTTACTTTCATCATATTTTGCTTTGGTTTTAATACCCCCAAATTCGAAGCTATCTCTTTACAACCCTTCCTTTTCATAATTTATCATACTTTCATAAATCAGAGTCCATTTTCTGTTGGCTGTTTTTGAACCTAGTCAACGACGGGTACTTTTACTAGTATATATATATATATATATATATATATATATATATATATATATATAGAGAGAGAGAGAGAGATAGAGAGAGAGAGAGGTAGATAGATATATCTACATGCATATATATATACATATATATGTATAAGTATATATACTAGTCTTGTTCTTTCTCCGTCAGACGAGAAAAAATGCAACAAGAAATGGCTGCGGCGCTCTGGGCTAGTGGTAATGATGCTTCGTCCCCGAAACCATGCTGGAACCCAGAGTCTTCATCTGATGAAGGCTTTATTGTAAGCAATGCTGCCATAAAAGCAGCAGTTATATATATATATATATATATATATATATATATATATATATATATATATATATATATATATATATATATATACACCAGCAAGCTGCCTGGCTTTGCTTTGCCGTAAAATACGCTTAAATATGATATTTTGATTAAGGCATATTTCGTATTTATTATTATATTATATTGAACTGAAAATACTTATAGAAATCCACTCAATCAGTCTATGTCACGGTAACATATATTGAATGAGATTCTTACAGTATTCTGGTCATTTTTATAGTTTGAACTCATTTTACCAAACTTAACGTATTCAAGAACACGCTCGCCGCCATTTTTTCTTTTTGGAACATACCGATAACCATTGTATGTTTGTCGAAACGAATAAACATTTTACATTAAATATAAACTTTGTAAACTTATCCGATTAGGTAGAAAAGTTACTTATCTTGCCGTTGATAACATTTCTTTGTTATACATTTGTTTTTTGACAACATTTTCTATATATGTTTGTAGTAAAACGCCCGTTGAAGTTTATTAGCAGAACACATTTCCAAAGAGCATAGTTAATGCTATTAACAATTTGATGAGATTGTAGCTTATCTTTCTAGATTTTATACTCTCATCTCTCTTTCTTTTCTACTTCTGTTATCTCTCTCTCTCTCTCTTTCTTTCTCTCTCAATCAAACAAAGATGGTGGAAATATCATAAATAACAATTGCAACTATTCTTCCGATGTATTTTTATTTATATAATCGAGTCTATTTTCCTTTTATTTTCTTTTAAAGTTACTGAGTTCTGGGTATTCTGATGAGTAAGGGCGGAAAGGATTTAAGAATTGACGTAATAATTATATGAATGGTTTTGCGTTACGAAATAGGTTCTCTCCAGAATTGAACATTTTTAAACGCTGAAAGAAATCAACAGTAAGATGTATAAAATCTTGGAATCTTGGATATAGAATTTTTTTTTTTTAAATATGTAAACATGTGAGTATGTATGTATGTATTTTTTTTTCATGTGCACCTGAAATTTATAAAAAAACATTTTATGCATAAATTTCCGTTATTTTCCGTTATTTACTTCCACGCGACTCGAACAAAGAAGTAAGATATAAAAATATATATGGCAATTAAGGCACGTATTATACCCATATAGAGCATCATCAAGCATGCTATCATTTACAAAAATATAAAGCAAAATCCTGTTTGGAGATTACTTTTCATATATTTATCATCACCTATGATATATGTATATATATATATATATATATATATATATATATATATATATATATATATATATATATATATATATATATAATCGCGTTGACGCACCGGTTCTCGTCAGATCACCGAAGTTAAGCAACGTTGAACCTGCTTAGTACCGGATTGGTGACCATTTGGGAATTCTAGGTGATGTATGCGCTCTCCGCTTATGTCGGCATTTGTTTCCAGTCGTCCTGTACTTCAGTTGCAACTGGTATTTAACAATGTGTACTCAGGAGAGGTGTAGTTTGAGATTGCGCACCTGCATCCACAAAAATTTCATGGGCAAGCAACCCTTCGTGTCTGTCCAAGACTGAAGGAGCCTGCATATATATATATATATATATATATATATATATATATATATATATATATATACATACATACATATGTATATAGCATTCATGTATGTATTATATATAATTATATTTTAATATATACGTATATATTTACTTTATGCAGTTAAAAAATAATGGCAATAATGTTTGCCCTTTTTTACAGCAAGCATTTCCTGTAAACACACATGAAAGTCATAGCAGCTAGTAGCAGGATCCAAACGATGTAAAAAAAAAGTCATTGATGAAGTATACATTTTAAAAGTATCATTTGTATATATATATATATATATATATATATATATATATATATATATATATATATATATATATATATATGTGTGTGTGTGTGTGTGTGTGTGTGTGTGTATAACAACATATGCGTGTCATATTCAACTCACTGTTGGGTTTACTTAAATTAATACGAATCTGTCAAATTATTCGCATCAACTGATTTTATAAAAAGTTTATCAATAATATTTTATACACTTATTCGCCATTACCAAATATTCAAGTAGTTATACAACTGACTTACACACACCTAACCCCCCCCACACACACATATATAAAATTATATCAGCCAGTTTAAGGAACTCGTTTCTGATCGTTGAGCACTTAATAGTTGTAATAAAATCGGTCAATGTAGCTCGCATGCAGAGATCATGATATTATAATCATTATATCACTCGTACAGACGTTAAGAAATTCAAAAATAAATGTCTAAATTTCAACGATATTTCTCGCGATTGGCTGTTGCCGTGTGGATGTGTTCCTTGCTAATGGAGTCAGAGATGTCCTCGTTGCCGTGTTCGAATCTCTGCACCGGCGGAAATCGTGACACCTTGAGCTGATGATTCCCTAAAGGATGAAACACTAGTGTCTCTAGGTATTTATTAATTATAATTAATATATATATTATAGTAAATAATTATAAATACCCCCCATATATATATATATATATATATATATATGCTTCATTTACCCACATAAAAAAAATTAATATACGAAAGTATAAATTTATGCGTAAACTTTAAGTATTTACTTCAACAGTGCTCAAGACGTACGTAAAGTTAGTTAGCAAGCTACACTGAATATTCCGCGTTTCATCCACTCTAGGATTCTTCAGGCTTATACGAGAATTTTGTGGTTGTCTCGCGTTTTTTTTCTATATACGCACCTTCTATTGAGGTTTTAGTAAGCCAATCAGCTTTCTAGTATCCTAAAACCTCAATAGAATATATATATATATATATATATATATGTATATAATATACATATATATATGCATATATATACATATATATATATATATATATATATATATATATATAGAGAGAGAGAGAGAGAGAGAGAGATAGAGAGAGATACTATTACTTGGAACTATAGACCTTCCACTATTAATTAAGAACATTTAAATAACTAACATAAACATTTTTGCGTTTTTATTTACTTGTTTTTTGTAGCAGTCTGAATAAACAAACTTCTCTTTAGAACGCTTTATTCGATTTTGCAACACATTCATTTTATAATTGATAAAAACTATTTTGCTTTTCACGAGGTACATTAGATAACTATGTCTTTCGGCGCTATTGAAATATAGCAGTTAAAGATAAAATAACCGAACACTTTAGGAAATTCTCAAGATTGGAACCTTTTTGTCGGTCGCCATAATTTTTGGAAAATAAAAGTATTTTATTTCTACAAAAAAAAAATCAACTTTTATTAGGAGTCCAGAACCGCCGCCATTTTTAATCATGATCATATATTTTTGCCTTAGGGTTATTGATTTACCGATTTACTGCTGTTGACGCCATAATGGCGTAAAAATATATATTTTATAGACGTAACTATTTTTTACCTTTTATTAAAATTCTACTCGGTAATTTTTACCAAATTTCATCACATTGATATTTTTCAATAAAAAATATTTCTTTAAAGGTTCTTGCTGTTTTATTTTCAGCTGCTATATTTTACTTGAGAGTTTACACAGATTAACATTTTGTCTTGAAGATCGGATAATATTTTAAGATGAGTGTGGCGATGATAACGTACGTACGTTAATAACTATTTGCTCCTTGGATTAGTCTACATTTTCATTGTCATTTTAGTTTCGCTTCAACTAATTTGCACAGCTTTTATCCACGGGATTTTGGTCACCAGTTTTGGGGTTTTGTTTCACGCCATATTTAGGGTTTTACTTTAAACGGAACAATCACGTTGACACACCGGTTCTCGCAGGATTACCGAAGTTAAGCAAAGTTGAGCCTGGCTAGTACCAGATTTGGGAACGCGAGACACTGTATATACCGCGAGGTAAAATACTAGGTTGAGAAACTGGCGCGACCTATCCTTCTCTTGAGGATAGATGGGACTCTCGTAAGCCGTGTTAGGCACTCCATCTAGTGATGGCGTCACGATAAAAAACACCCTTGATAGCCCTGACGAAGCATCAAGTATTAAGCTACCGACAAAATTTTAATTACACTACGCACTTGTGTAGTGAGTTTAATCTTGCCTACGGCCCACTGTATGGATGGACTTTAAGCTTGTTTTGTCATGGGAAAAATTGTTTTGGATCCAGCCGGATTCAGAGTAAATATTGTTAGTGTCAAATTTTGCAGGTTTTATAAGCAAATAAGAGAAAAAACGGTAACAAAATGAAACATAAAAAAGTTTTATATATGTTTAAAATGGAAGTTTTACAGCAATACGATTTACATGAATGTTAGCAAATATTTTTAGAGTTCTTGTAAAAACAAGTGGGGTTCATTTGTTTAGACTTTGAAAACGTCTGAATCGATTAATTGAGAGTCGTGAGTTTCAGGGTGCAGGAAAGTCGTATTTCACAACTTCTCATTCGCATTTTGATAAATTATTAACAAATTCAATGTTCATTAGATGTTATATTAGTAAGATAGTTCAGTGAGAAAGATTGGAAATATTTCAGGGAATAAAGTTTATACAGATTGACAGTCCACAATAATTCACAGAATTTTGTGAGCCTGTGTGTTTGTTAATGTGTGTTTGTGTGTGTGTGTGTGCGTGTGTGTGTGTGTGTGTGTGTGTGCGCGTGCATGCGTGGATAGTTATGTTGCAAAGGAAAGCGTCCATAAAGGAAGCGTCCAGCGACAACAATCTGATGGATTCTACTGGTTTATAGAAGAAAGATTGGGATATTTAAATGATTTAGGCGGCTCCTAGAAAGACCATTTGAAATAAATTCAGAACGTTTTCTGGATTTATTTCAAAATATAATTATTTGTTTTTATTCAAGATAGAGTATGCGGGGACGACGTGCATACAAACGCGTTTAAGCAGTTTTATTTTGGACGTCGATGTTTAAATTTACACTACGACATACTTTTTCATTTTTTTAAAAATAGGTTTTAAATGTTATTATTTTATTACAGTATTGTTTAGTTATTTAATGGTTAATAGAAAAAAAA
Organism: Euprymna scolopes; assembly: GCF_053919585.1. Lineage (NCBI taxonomy): Eukaryota > Metazoa > Mollusca > Cephalopoda > Sepiida > Sepiolidae > Euprymna > Euprymna scolopes. Next base: position 79,129,224 of record NC_136487.1, on the reverse strand, counting down.
ATAATTCTATAATACCATACCCAATTTTTGTTATGGTAATGTTGATTTAATCTCCATGTATTAGATTACTGGAAGTGGGTGTGTATAATTCATATATATATATATATATATATATATATACATATATATATACATATATATATACATATATATATACATATATATATACATATATATATACATACATATATATATATATATATATATATATATATATATATATATATATATATATATATATGAATTTTAAAGTTCTTAACGGATGATGATTTGCTGATAATTAAAAAAAACACTGGAATTAGTCGCCAGGTTAAATGCAAGCAAATGCTTTTCCAATTTCGAAGAATGACGAAACTCAATTAAGAAAAATGAATAATTTGTTTATAAAGAGACGTTTTAGTGATGGATTCAAATGTCACAAGCAGATCCGTTTTTAATCGGAATTTTAATAATTTAGTCATTTACGCCATTACAGTATTGAGTTTAATAAATGATCAAGAAATGCTAGGAGGAGATAACTTTGTAAGTCACGTAAAGACGAGTAATACACATGCATTTAGGAAGCAGTAACAATTTTATATCAAAAATATAATCGATCAATGCATCAAACCTATTTGGACACTTGGCCAAGTTTTTAATAAAAAAGTAAGATTTTAATAAAAAAAATAAGTCTATGATGCCACATCTACATATATATTACACACAGTATTTCAAGCAAGGTATATCATCTGAAATTAATTGCATATATATATATATATATTACATTATATATATATATGATACCTTCCTTCAGTTTTGACATACTATGGCTACCCACTTTAAGGTAGCTTGCGCCTGGAATTTATGTTGGCATGAGTTGCGCAATCTCATGAGTAGGTGTTGTTTAATCCCAATGACAAGTGGAGGTTCAGGACGAGTAGGCGCAATGCCTTGATAGATGGAGAGCACATACAGTATCTTAAATTCCCAAATAATCACCAAGTTGGTACTGGCCAGGCTCAGTGTTGCTTAACTTCGGTGATCTGAATATATGATCACTTCTTTTCGCTAGTCTACTAATAGTGGAGATTTGATAACTATTCTTCCGGAGCCGAAGCTATACTGTTACTACTTCTCAAAGTTAATTTAGGAGACATCGGTAGTAGAGTATGTATTCTGTTATTATGAAGATATCATCTCTGTTATTTTGACTCCGTATGGAGCGATGTATCATGTTTTCTGTTGTCAGGAAACAAACAATCAACCCAGACTTTATAATCAACGAGTTGGCCGCCCGGTATTGTAAAATACACATGAATTTAAAAAAATTGATTAATGCATATATCGTATTTATTATCATATTATATTAGACCCAATATATAATAATGATTCATTTTTTTTTAAACAACTCGTGCGCCATCACCGAGAATCGAAACCAAAACGTTTAGCTTACGACTTACTTTTTCCTTTGACGATAATGACAGTGCTATGAAAACATTTCTACTGCAAACCTAAAAATTAAAACATGAACCAATAACTATTACATCACGTATGCATATTCGTAATGCTGTTGTTCGACCTTCAGATCACAAAGTTCATTTTTTGAATTTTCAATTTTGCAGCGATTCTCCCAGCTTAGACCAAAATATAAAATGTTGCATGGGTTCGAATACCCTATATATTAAGTTTCATGTCTGTAGACAAAAAACTCTAGGAGGAGTTTTATAGGATAATTTTTTTAACAAAAAATATATACGCATGTATGGAGAGATTTTTGTGTTTACCATAAGCTTTTTACGAAAATATTACGAATGTATTAATCATGCAGACTATCTCCATGAATATATTTACAGGTAATAGTTAACTAAAGACGATCATCCTATAAGAAAACCGAAAAAAAATAATAGCAAATCAATTAAAACTAGCGGGATCTATGAAAATACCACAGATAACTCATTCATATGTAATATATTGATGTTGGCATTCTGTAGATGTTCAGCGTAAATGGAGACACTCTGATATTATTGTAACTTTTTTGTTAAAACTGCAAAAAGTATTTATCTAAGCTAGCACGAACGTCCGGCAAAGCCTAGTCGTAAACTACGCTTAAATATGATATTTTAATTCTTGCAGATTTCTATCGATTTGTATATGTTATAAAGTTGCGATTAAAAAAAAAATGAATAAAATATTCATATGACTTGGGTGCATTAGCTTGAATCAGAATTGAAATAAAAACCTATGAAAATAATATATATACTCCATAATTTTTCGTTTCGGTTCTGTTTATTGCTGATGGCACAAGTAATTCATTTATTTTTGTATAAAGAATTTCATCAAGAATTCTTCATAAGTTGTGGTTTCGATTTCGATGATAGTCGAAAGAACAAGTTATAAAAAATAAAATGTTTAATTTCAACGTTATTCCACGAGGTTAACGGTAGCGGAATGAATACGGTCCATGCAAATCAAGCCAGACATGACTGAGGTCGCTGGATTCGAATCTATCAACTGGTGTCAATCGTGACACCCTGCACTGAAGATTCGCGAAAGGATGAAACACTAGTGTCTGTAGGTATTTAATTATTATAGTAAATAATATTGTGTCAGTCCCTTTAAGAAACTCGTGTCTTATCGTTGAGCACTTTTAGTTGAGTTAATCGGTCGAGTTAGCTCTTATGGATAGATCATCATGTAATGATTAGACCACTCTGACTGACGTAAAATAAACATTTAAAGCATAACATGTTTAAATTTCAAGGTTATTTCATGAGTTTATCGGTAGCCGAATGGATACGGTGATTGCAAATCAAGCCACAGATGACTTGTGTCGCCGGGTTCGAATCTATCGACTGGTATTAATCGTGATACCCTGCACTGAAGATTCCCCAAAGGATGAAACACTGGTGCCTTTAAGTATTTATTTATTATAGTAAATAAGTATATATATATATATATATATATATATATATATTGTTTCGATTCAAGCTATTCACCCAAGCCATATTGATATATATTTATGTTTTTTAAATCACAACTTTATAAATGCATAAGGACTTATTGAAAACTAACTCTATAGTAATATATACAAAATCTGCATGAATCAAAATATCATATTTAAGCGTATTGTACGACCGGCCCACGCCAGGCGCCCCTGCTAGTGAACGTATTATGTTTTATATTATTTTTGATGGATACGATTTTAGAAGGCAACTAGCGTTAGATGTAAAACTGGCAGGTTAACAACCGCGATGGCATTAAAAAAAATCTGATTGCTTTTAATATACTGCAGCACTAAACTCGTAGCGTAACCATGGCCACATATGAAATCAGGCATTGCATTATAGAAGTATTTTCTGTATATTTCGTTTTGCTTTCATTCCATTTCGAAATTAAGTTTTCAAAAAATAAAAAGGCGAAATTTACATTCAGGCTGATATTTAAAAAATAATTAAAGAAAAAACAAGACGACAATTATATTATACAATTTTAATCCACACACACACACACACACACACACACACACACACACACACACACACACATATATATCTTACACCTAGGGATCTCTACTGTAAAGGGGTGGGATTTACCTGCTTATCGGGTTTGTCGGGGGTATTTACGTTTAGGGGATAAATGTGCTTGTAGTTCGCCATTCACCAATAAAGTACTTGTAGAACAGGTAGAGGGATGAAACATTTCGTCGATGGGACAGAGCCTAGATGACAGTCCAGGACCTATCAGGCTGGCGACTCTTTTTTGAACCCTGTCCAGGAGTGAGAGACAAGTAGCAGATTCACCAGCCCGAATATGACAACAGTACTTCATACATGGGCGAATGGTGGCCTTATAGAGGTACAGGATACTTTCAGGCGTAAGTAGTTTTCTATCACGGTACAGAGATCCCACATTCTTTGCAGCAGCCTTGGCAATGCTCTCTATGTGTCTATCCTAGTTCATGTTCCTGTAAACATTAGGTCGAGGAGTTTAAAAGAAGTACTTTCGGGTAATGTGTTCTTGGCTATTGCTATTGGTGGTAGAGGAGGTTTCTTGTAATTATTGAAAGAAACAAGCTTAGTCTTGGCAGCATTGAATGTGACCATCCATTTTGTCACCATTTCACTACAGATTTGAGGTCATCCTCTAGTGTTTCTGCCATTTCATTAGATATGTGATCATTTGTTTTCCGCTCGTGCATGATATAGAGAGTGGTGACATCAGCAAATATACCAATCTCCGAAACAATTTTATCAGTGAGGTCATTTATGAATATCAGGAAAAATAAAGGTCCAAAGATAGACCCCTGAGGTACTCCCGCATTTATATCATATTGTTTACATGTACGGTTTCTAAATATATGTCTAGCATTTGTAGCTTATGTGTATTAATGTCTGCATTCAAGAGTGTTTTCTTTAATATTTCAGTCATTTTCAAAATGTTATCAATTGTATCCTCTCAGGCATCTTTCTGATTCCAATCCGTCCCATTCTTTTGATAAGTTTTAAGGTATTGATACTAGTGCTACTAATATTAATGCTGTAATCCTGACTTTCTAAATCATTCTTATTTTTTCAGTTCTCTAGCTAGATCGGTGTATTTGCTTCACTTTTCAGTCTCCTTGCTATTCACCCTGTGATATGCTGTATCGGCGAAATCTACGATCTGGCAGGACTTTACTTTCCTGTTAACTATTATGACATCTGGTCCACTTTTTGAGATGAGCTTTTGCTGTGTGTACGTCCATGTCCTATAAAATGTGGTGCATTCTGTTTTACAGTACTGCTGCCGGTGTATACATGTACTAATTATCTTGATGTTATTAGTGTTTACTAACAAGGAGTATCCACACAAGCCACCATCAAAGATTGCTCTTTGACAACCACTGGTCGTGTTCCTTGAAGTCTGAGTAGTACTGTCTACCTCTTTCGATAACCTTTGCAAAATAATTTGCGTTATCATCATCAAAAACAACAACAATAACACACTCGCTTACCATTATTATTATTATTATTATTATTATTATTATTATTATTATTATTATTATTATTATTATTATTATTATTATCGGCTCACATGAAGCTTTCACACAAGTCAGCAAACGATTTGATTGGAGACCTGCGGTGGTCTCTGGCAGCTGAATGACAACAAGTCTCCCCAGATGTCCAGCTCCCTCCTCCTTCGATAGCATTTGAAAATGAATTTGCATCATCGCAACAGCCTCTTACCATTGATTTCTAGCTGGCAGTGGCCATTGGTTTATACTGGAATTTGGGGTGGCACAAAGCCTCCCCAAAGTCCCAGTTCTCTTTGCACTTGTCCAACCGACGTCTGGCTGGCGCCTTCTGCTCTGTCTTTCAGTCCTTCTTGACCCTTTTCAGCTTCTTTGGTGTCACTTTTTTATTAGGAGGAGCGGTAGTGAAACTATGGGGTGATGCATGATGGTGGTGTAGAACGTAGATATACAGCTTCGGTGTTCTTCATTCCCTGTAACGCTTATTCGTTATATTGTCTTCTTGTATTATTCTCCGCATTCAAGGATTTCCCTTAATATTTCAGCCGTTTTCCTTATCGTTAGGCGTTGTGTTTTTGCAGCTATTCTTCTGATTCCAATTTCTGCCATTCTTTTATCCAGGATTTTCGGGATTGATCCTAGTGCTCCTACTATTATCGGTACTATTTTGATTTTCTTCATCATCCAAATCCCTTTTAACTCTCTGGCTAGCTCTGTATATTTGCTTCGTTTCTCCTTTTCTTTCATACTCACCCTGTGGTCAGCTGGGACAGCAAAGTCTACGATTTGACAGGATTTCTCTTTCTTGTTAATTATTATGACATCTGGTCTTCTTGCTTGGATGGGGCTGTTCGTCTGTATGTCCATGTCCCATAGGATTTTGAGGTTCTCGTTTTCGAGTGCTGTTGCGGGATAATGCTTGTACCATTTATCTGTACATTCAAAATGCAGCCGTTTGCACAATTCGCAGTGCACCGCCCTCCCCACTTGGTCAAGCCTGTTTTTGTATTCCTTCTGGGCCAGTTTGCTGCATTCACTTACTATATGGTTTATCGTTTCCTCTCTTTGTCCACAGAGTCTGCATTGGCTGTTTTCTTGTGTTTTATCGATTCCTGCTTTGATATGGTTGGTTCTTATCGAGTTATCTTGTGCTGAAATTATTAGGAATTCAGTTTCTCGGTTTATATGTTATTTTCGCATACATGTCCAGGTGTTTCGTTATTCCCATCTTTTGTCATTCCCATGAATCTTCCGTGGAGTTGTTTCTCTTCCCATTTCTCTTATCTCGTTTTGTCATTTGTCTCTCTGTTTTCTGTTTTGTTGGTTTTCTCCGTGTCTGTCGTTGCCATAGTTATCCTTTCAGTGTTTTGCATTATATATTTTTCTAGTTCTTTTTTTTTTGTCCTTCACACAGCCCTCTATACAGATCAGTCCTCTCACGCCATCTTTCCTTTTCACGTAGAGTCTGTCAATATCGTCCTTTGGGCGTAGTGCATTATACATGGTCATGAGTTTCCTGGTTTTCTGGTTGAGCTGTCTCAGTTCTTCTTTTGTCCACCCTATAAACGGCCCAGAATATCTTACTAGTGACACTGCCCATGTATTCATACCTTTTATTAGGTTTCTGCTATATAATTTCGTTTCCCGGGGGTTTATTGTTCTCCTGAGGTATTCCTTTCCAATCTTCTTTTTCATTTCTGTTGCTCTGATGGTGTCCGCTTCCAGATTTCCCAAGCATTTATAGTCGTCTTGTTCCCCTAGTGCCCTCATTTCTGTTTGGTTGGGTAGTTCCATGTCTTCTGTCGTTTCCAGTTTTCCCTTACTTATAACTAGTAGTGTGCACTTTTCCATTCCAAATTCCATTTGGATATCTTGGCTGAAGATTCTGGAAATGTAATTAGTGTCTGTAGCTCCTTTTCGGTCCTTGCAAAAAGTTTCAGATCGTCCATGTACATCAGGTGGTTCATTTTTTCCTCTGTATTGGGGAACTGGTATCCGGCTTGGCACTTTCTCAGAATATTGTTCAAGGGCATCATGGCTATGATGAACAGTAATGGTGATAATGAGTCTCCTTGGAAGATGCCTCTTTGTATGTTAATTTCTGTTATGTGTTGTCCATCTGCTGTCAGTCCCAGTCTCCATATTTTCATTGCATTTTCTATTACACTGGTGATCCCGCTTAGTATTTTATACATTTTTAGGCATTCTATTATCCATGCTTGGAGGATTCTCTCGTACGCTTTTTTGTAGTCGATCCATGCCATGGCTAAATTTTTCCTCTTCCTTTTTACATCATTTAGGATCTTTTGATCAACATATAGCAGATCATGTTTTCCTCCTTTCCCTTTTGGCATCCTTTCTGTCCCTCGGGGATGAGTCCACGGTTATTCAGGGAATGGTAGATTTGTTCCCTCTATTGTGCTGTCAGTATCTTCCACATATTGAGTAGGCACGTGATTGGCCTATAATTGCTGGGGACGGTTCCTTTCTCCGTGTCCTTCTGTAGCAGTTTGGTTCTACCTTTTGTTATCCAGTCTGGCACGTTTGCTTCCTGTATAAATCTTCTCAGGTTTTAGGCTAGCCTTTCGTGTAAGGTTGTGAATTTTTTGAACCAGTAGGCATGTATCCCGTCGTGCCCTGGTGCTCTCCAGTTTGCCATTTTTCCTATGGTTTTCTTTAGGGTTTCTTTGCTGATTTCATTGACTGTTCCTTCTTCTATTTGTTGTAACCCTTCTTTCATGTCTTTCAGCCATTCGGCATTTCTATTGTGATCTCGTCGCTCTTCCCATATGTTACTCCAGTAGAGTTTTGTTTCTGTCGGATTTCTTTGTTCTGTTTTTGTTTTTCCTCCGTTCACATTTTGGTAGAATTGGCGTTCGTTGGTTTCAAATGTTTTGTTTTGTTTGCATTGTTCAGATTTATATCTATATCGTCTCAATCTCGCTTCTTTTGATTTTATTTTTTGGTCCAGTTCTTCATGTTTCTTGTTTAGCCTCTCTCTGTCAGTTACATTTCCAATATCCCTTTTTTTCCACATTGCTTTCTTCCAGTTGATAATTTTGGTTTCTTTTTTATGTTTCTGTATTTGAGTTTCTAGTCTTATTCCCCATTTTTGTCGGTCCGCTTGTTCCCGGTTGTTTTTGACGCCTGCGTAAATGAGGTTGTTTAAGTCTGTGATTGTGTTTGTTGGGATGTGTGGGAGGAGCCTGTTAATCTTCTCAGTTTCTGTTTTTAATTGCTTCTACACTTAGTTCCTTAACGATGGGAGTTTTTTTTTTTCCTCGTTCATAAACTGTGTTATTTTATTTATTTCATTTGCTTCATTCTCTGTTAGATCTGTTTTATTGTTCTTTGTTTCAACGTTTTTAGTCTTTGGTCTTCGTAGATTATGGGTCTTTAGTGTTTTTACTTGTGAGGCTTCAATTTGTGGGGTTTTTCTACGAGCAATTCCATTGGGGGCTGTTTCTTGTTCAGTTTCCTCATTTATTTTTCGCTGAAATACTACTAGGTCTAGTTTAGAGAGCCAGCCTTTTCTTGAGTATCAGTATTGCTTGGTCCGCAATTCTTTGTTCTGTGGCTTGGTGGTGACTGGAGAGGTCATATATATCTTTCATTCGTTACCGATAACCTCCATATCTATATTCAGGATGGCTTCTATAATAGCATTCAATTACTAGTCTATTCTCTTTTGTTGTCCATTTCTTTCTTCGTTTTTTTCAATTTTGATGATTATCACGGCTGTGCTGTGTTTGTTCGGTATCATTTTCTCCCCTGAAATTAGAAGTTATGCTTACCTGTTCAGTGTCCATGTTATTTGAGTTTCTGAAATTAAGAAGTTGGCCAACATTCGCAGGATGACGACCAGGTCCCCCATGCTGGCTACCAAAGGAGCACCTGCCGATCATGACACCCAGATATTTCTTCTGGGTCCCATGGTTTGAATTGTTTGTACTTGATATTTTTTATATTTTGGTGTTTGTGGCAACACCGAGCCTAGAATTGCTTAATCTGTGGTTCTGGCGCAAGTATAGTGTTTGGCTCCCATTTATACAGGAGGTATCGTGCACTATCACACATGCATATAATGCATAAACAGAAGATAAAAGAGAAAATAAACAAAACAAATGAAATATAAAATAAAAAATAATAAAAAAAAGAAAAAATAATTTATTTTTTCCTTAATAAAAACAAAACAATACTATATATATAATAAACTAACTAAAAAGTTTAACAAAGTATTCTACTTAGTAAAAGTCGGTAGTAGTGCTCTGAAAGAAGGCGTTTGATGATAGGTCTACCTTAAGGCATACTGGTTAGTCACTAGAAATGTTGGATGGGAAGAAGACGAGGAAGGCTATTCCCCTGATGTTTTGGTAGTATTTAATTCCCTCGTTCTAAGTCGGGGCACTTTCCACGTTTATATTGCGAAAAGCACTGCTTCGGTTAAAAGTTCGGAGCAACGTTCAGCTAAGTTATTCGTCAGTCGCCCGCCTGTCCACTTTTCGCATTCATGTTAGAGGATTTGCATTAGTGAAATGTAAATTGACAGAGAGAATTATACATTTATATCGCAATAGAGATTGCTTCCTGAAATAAATTCGAAGTAATAATTAACTTAAATAAAAAAAGACAAACTCACATTTCGTTCCATTCTTTTAGAGAGTTTCGGTGCCTCACACGTGGTAAATTATCTCTATTAGGACTCGTGTTAAAGTTAATATCTAGTCGTCGGTCAGTTAGAGTGTAGTGATATGGATGGAAGTCACAGCCCTTTGCTATTATTATTATTATTATATATATATATATATATATATGTATATATATATATATATATATATATATATATATATAAAGCTAAATGTATGTGTGTCCGTGTGTCCGGTAACGAATACGCTACTATATGGTTGACTATTTAAAAAATCTGATTGCATATAATGATTGAAGATGTATAGAGACACAGGAATGGGTATGTTTGATCATGCAGAACGGTGGTTCATTAAAATTGTGGGGTCTGCGTTCACGCCTGGTCCACAAAGTATAGAAATAAAAAAAATAAAATTAAAAGAAAGCTTTAACCAGTTTGTTTTTTTATATAGATGTACATAAGAATACTTTGATAAGTATGTTTTAACTTAAATAGGGATGGTATTATTAAATTGTGGGGTCTGCGTTCGCGCCTGACCTCCATAGAATGGAAATAGGCACAAACATAAATAAAGACTTTTCATATCTATCTGTGTAAGTATACTTTAATAATTATGTTTCGGTTTGGAGAAATATAGTATAATAAAATTATGAGGTGTTCGTTCGCGCCTGACCTCCATAGAATGCACACATGTCACAAGGTTTGTTAATATAGATCCACAGAATATTGTGATAAGTGTTTCAGTGTAAACGGGTATGGTATAATAAATTATGGGGTTTATCTATTTTATTTTTACTCTCATTATAATTTGCTTTTGTTTTGATACCCCCAAATTCGAAGCTATCTCTTTCTTCACGTTTTCATAACCTATCATACTTTCATAAATCAGAGTCCATTTTCTGTAGGCTGTTTTTGAATCCAGTTAACGACGGGTACTTTTGCTAGTATGTATATATATATATATATATATATATATATATATATATATATATATATATATATATATATAATGGCCGTGTTCACTGTTTGAAACTAGTTCATTGTAAGAAAAATATATTGTAATTCTGTAGAATTATGTTTTGAGGCTATTTAAAAATTCAGCAAATCTAATGCTATGCTTTCGGGTTTGGCTTATATATCTCATCATTTTACCTAATTCGTAAAATACAGAACTTTCGTTCATAAATGTTACGTTTGCATTCTTGCAATTTAAGAGAAGTATTAAATGCCTTCTAGCAAAATTGAATGAACGAAACAAAACCAATGAGTAAACAGCGAAAAGAAAATCCGCAAGAAGCATACAGATGGCTACCGAAAACACTAAGTCAAATCAAGTAGACCTCCAGGGCACTATTTACATCTAGTTTCCAAACCGCCCCTTAATAGGGACATTTTTTTATAAGTGTACACTGAAAAACAAATTGGGAAACCTCCAGAGGTTTACGGAAACACTAAATAAATATAAGTATGCATAGATCACTATTAAAAGGAAGTTTGTACGTGCCTAGACGATAAGTTATTCTTTTTTAAATAAGCACTACAAAATTAAATCTCGGCATTCCATCAAACAACTACAGAAAGCAGTGAAGTAATTCAAGGAATCTTCCATGGCGTTATTAAAACCACCATTTTGTCCTTCCTATTTGTATCATTAGATTTCAAAATAAATCATCGAGTTATCCATGCACCTCGCCCATGTCGTCTTTTGTCAGATATATTTAGCCTCATTTATATATGACGTCAAAATTTGAGACGGTGATGTCGTGACAAACAAAAACACAATCGTGACAAGCACAATTCTATTATAACGACAAAACGCCATAGCTAAGCAAAACAAAACACAAAAATAAATAAAGTCACAGACTTTAGTTCCTGGACTCAATTTTCGCCAACATAAAGACACATCAGCAGAAAATATCCTAACTCGTGCATGAAAACTTGAGCAACTTGCATGCAAGGAGAATATTGTATCAGCTGAGCCACCACGTTTCATAAAAGAAAATCCATTGGTTAACAAAAACGTCCGTCAACAAGGGGTGCAGTGACCGAACTAGTAAGAACCTAAGCCGAAGTTCACAGGCATATATATATATATATATATATATATATATATATATATATATATATATATATATATATATATATATATATATTGTTTTTCTTGTAATTCTCCTTTTCGTTTTGTCGGACCATTTTCCGAACATTTTTGAGTGAAAAAAGAAATTTCCAATAATCGCGAACGTTTTCGACCTCCGTTGATCATCCTCAGGCGAGTAGTAAAAAATAAAAAATGAAATTGAAAAATGAAAATAACGAGATGAAATTAAAAGACGATTAAAAGACATTAAAATCGCTTAAAATCACTAAAATACTCAAAAGCACTTGCGCGTGCCTTCCGTTTCATTTTGAGTCTGGTTAATCGTTGGTTTATTAATGTAGATTAACAATGCCTCAAATATTGGGGGGAGGGTGCGCCTCGCAATATGAGACAGTTAAAATGGCTGTTTTTTATTAATATGCCTCTAAATTCAGTTTTAGGGCGTGGCATGCTATGAGGTGCTGATAGAATGAACTATTCGGGGAAAACAGGTGACATGTTAAACGACGGGAGATGCTGGTTCGAGTCATGCCAATGTACGAATTATTCTTGGAGACACATTCTCCTATGGGGTATTTAAAGACGTATACGGCATTTCTAGTTTTCAGCATACTGCCATCGGATGTAGGGTTATTATTTATTAGTAATTGGTTAGTTTTAAATTTTTTGTAATAAATAATAAATCTTATTTTAGAGTTTGTTTCCGTGGTTACGACATGTTTGTGTACAATATATTTTATTATTTTTTCATCTAATTTGTAATTCTCATGCATCTGCTTACAATAATATATGTCAATGTTTTATCGCTGCTATCATTATTATTATTATTCCTTGTAGTTAAAAAGTGTCTAATCTGCTGGTCAGCTATGTAGTTTGGGAAGCCGTTATTAATTAAAGTTTGTTTTTCGTTCGAAAGTGATTTATATAATACTAGCATTTAAGCCCGGCGTTGCCCGGGTGTTTGGATGTGTATGTTGAGCAAAATAAAAGTGGTAGTAGGAAGACAGGGTCGAACCCATACCGCAAAGGAGGAAAAGAACGGGGTAAAAACTAACGTTTATGCTGTTACAACCACCGCCAAACCGGAAGCGATATTTTTAAAAATTAAGGCTAGACAATCTAAGGGAGAGGATAAATTTTAAAAATATTAAGGAAAAAAGTGCCCCCCCTGTAGAAAGTTCCTAGTTGAAGGAGAAGATATTAATGTGTTTAGCCAATTTTTCGATATTTGTCGTATGAAAGGTCGAACTTTAAAACGGTACTGATATTGGTAAAATCCGTCGCCTCTATTGAAAGTTTAAGGCAGACATGCAAACAGACATATATACATACATTTATATATTGGTAACTAAAAATTTTCGACCCAAACTCATGAAAAAGCTTGCCCTATCTCTGAATAACCTTTCTGTAAAATTTCAAATATTTAGACCTTAGAAATTGTCTGAGTAATTTGGAAGAGACCGCAGAAGTCAATTTTTTTTAACTTTGCCCCTATTATGACCCCTTAAAATGTATTGTTTTGGGCTCAAATCAAGTTATTAAGTTAGATCCATGTCCAAGGAACCTATATCTAAAATGTCAAGTAGACCCAAAATTGTCGGAGGAGTTTGGTAGAGTTCTCAAAGGTTAAATCGTTGAACTTTGACCCGTTAATCCACAAATTTCTGGCCAACAACCGATCACATCGATTTTCCCAAATCTCAGTACCCTGAATTAAAAATTGACAGAGTTATTGTGTAGGGAAATGTACACAGACACACACACAGACACGTTCAATTTTATAGATATATAGATTTCGTTAGTGGAAGAATTACGTTTAGTTCTGTAGATGAGGTTTTTTTACGACTGTTATTTTGTATCTAGCAGGGCATTCGCTTTTATAATTAAGAATACATGATTCCTTACGGGTAGGTTTTGGTATGGGTGAGTAATAAATTTATCGGTGTCGACTTTTATTTCTATATCGAGGAAGGGAATACTGTTGTTTATATTTGTTTCATGTGTAAAATTTAGTATGGAATTATTTTTAAGAGCGGTTTTAATGTTTATTAATATCCGTTAATTAGAGTATATCGTCTACGTACCTGACGTAGATGGATGGTTTCGATATTATATTAAAAAATTTTGGTTTCTAGGTTGCTCACGTAGAATTCAGAAAACAACGGGCCTAGAGCAGAACCCATTGAAACAGCGTCGACCTGGATATAAAGGTTGCCATTGGGGCCGTAGAAAGAGACTTCTGTGGTACAGGAAATCGATAGTTTTCGTAGTGGATGAGGGTTAATTTTAAGTGCGGGAAGAGTGGGATTATTATATAAATTATTAATTATTATTTCTATAGTTTCTTATACAGGGACATTAGTAAAGAGGTTTTCAACAAAAAGTAAGGACAGAAGTTCGTTTTGGGGTTTTACTGACTGAGGTATGTCTAATACTTTCTATATATATATATATATATATTTATATATATATATATATATATATATGCGTGTGTGTGTGTGTGTGTGTGTGTAAACTCCGCGCAAACACGAGGCGAGCAGTCGATAATTCTGAGGTTATAAATATAAGTATGATTCATTTTCTCATTTGTAAAGATGATGGGGATAAAGCTTTAACTGTCTGTAAACGACAGGCTTTCAATCTCATCCTGAATAATTTGCATGTAAAATCGTAGAAAAGGTATGGTGCACCATCTGTTTGTGCATGACTACATGCTTATATATATATATATATATATATATATATATATATATATATATATATACATGCATATGCTAATATATATATTTATACATATATATTTATATATGTGTATTCATATGTGTAAATATATATATATATATATATGTCTATATATATATGCATATATATATATATATATATATATATATATATATATATATATATATATATATATATATATAAGAGCAAATGAACCCTTTTTCAGGATCAACTCCCAACTGGCACCGTGTGTGTTTGTGTGGATGTATGTGTGTATTGGGGTTGAGAGGGCTTCCGTAAACCGTGGTGAAGGCAACATTTCTAGGAGAAGCAAATCTCTGATTTAAAAAAAACCATAAAGCGGTGGACCAATACCCGCATTAAGCTGGTCTGCAGTTTAACTGGTTGCTGGCTATCTTGCTCTTGCTTGTTGCTGGATCTCAACATTTTGAACCGAGAGAGAGAGAGACTTAGCTGTCGTCCAAAGTTAAGACTCTGTAACATCATCTATGAATAGATACTCCCTCAGGCATTTGTCTATAAAATGGTCCAGTTGCGATGGAAAAGTTGTGACGCGCGGAGGCTTAAAATGCTGGAAGTATGTAATAATTGATCCCAATGACCGTCTTCAATATCATGCCTGCTTGGGCGTGTGAATCCGCCAGTAGGACATAAAAACAAAAAGAGAAAAATGTCATTTTTGGGCTCATGGACATTAAGTGTCTGAGGGAGTGGCACACGTCTGACAATACGTTGCAATCATCATATTATATATGTGTACATACATATATGTAAAATATATGTATATAAGTCTGTATATATATATATATATATATATATATATATATATATATATATATATATATATATATATGAGTGAGTTTGTGACTGAGTTTGAATCTACCGACTATTAGAAATTGTGACTTGTTATGCGTAAGCGTGCAGCACTTGTGTTTCTTTGAATAAAAATAATTGTCCATACTTATCTATAACAAATGTTTTCGTTTAAGAAGTTTTTAAAAAATACGAACTTGAGCTATAAGCTGAAAATTTATA
Source organism: Euprymna scolopes (assembly GCF_053919585.1). Classification (NCBI taxonomy): domain Eukaryota; kingdom Metazoa; phylum Mollusca; class Cephalopoda; order Sepiida; family Sepiolidae; genus Euprymna; species Euprymna scolopes. Next base: position 79,113,714 of record NC_136487.1, on the reverse strand, counting down.
AATAAATTCAATTAACGGGCAAATCCGTTTTTCCAATTTCCTGGCGTTGAATACTTTCAAACCATTTAATATTTATATCGCTGATTATAGACACGTAATTTCCTTTAAGTCATGTGTAAATTCCTGGTAGTTTAGGGGTAGAATACTGAACTACGAAGTAAAAGGTGACTTTGTAACAGGATTTTAATTTTCCACATTGCGGTAATACTACACTGATGAATGAATGATGGAACACTAGTGCTTGTAAGTATAATATTAAAAGTTAACATATATAAAAATATTATCGTTATATATATACATACATATATATATATATATATATATATATATATATATATATATATATATATATTGTTGTTTATTTTTTAAGCGATAATAAATTCAGTGTCTCCACCTTGGAGACCGGACGTTTCTTAGAAAATCCCCATTTTTTATTTTGACGTAAACAGTAACTTGTCTATGGCATCATAACGTAATGAATTAAGACGCTGGACTGAAATGCATAAAGTCCGGGTTCGATTCCTAATAGTAGTCAAGCTACGCTGAAGAACATGCATGCACATAAATCATTGTTATATATATATATATATATATATATATATATATATATATATATATATATATATATAGATATAGTGAACTTAGAAATGAAGTAATTAAAACCCACATATTCGTATTAATAAATTCCATTAATTTGAGCATACTCTGGCAGAACTGTTTCATTTAGTAATTAGTAAATAATTATGTATAGTAAATATATACATATTTATCCAAATAACATCAGTGATTATAATCTATTACATATGTTTATATATTCACTAAATTGATACTATATATATATATATATATATGTATATATATATATATATATATATATATATATATATATATATATATATATATATGGGAGAGTAATATTGTAACAGTCAAGACGCGCTGCCTAGTAAACCTTACTTGCATTGATATTGTAACCCCCAGCTTAGAAATCTACTTCTTTCTTTCTAAAAAAATAAAAAAAAATGTTTTGGTAGATAAGTATGAGGATCGAACCGGAATCCTTGAGGCAAAATTGTAAATTAAAGTGTGAAAAAATAAACAGTGCAATGTTAACCATTGCACCACCGCGACATACCAACGGAATTGCGTTTGAATTTATTTAATTACTTAGTTTTGGCAGGTGCACGTTTTAATGACATAATGAGGTCAACTGTTAACTGCGGAGTAGCATTTGATTTACTGCGGAATGCGGGGGTAGGGGGAAACCTGAAAAATGCCGCCAGAATTAATTATAGGAAAAGGTTTAATCCACATACGGCGAGCGAAAACTGTTGAATATTTATCTTCCCGAAATTGAGCAAATTAAATAGACAGGCGAGCTTCGATGTTAACTGTGAGATATTACGATGTACATGTGATATAAAAAGTTTTAAAAAGTTGTTAGGCAAGCGACCGCTTCTCTGAAAAAAGCCTTTTGTAGACATACAGAAAAAGCGAACACACATACATACATACATACATACATTTTCGCTTTTATATTTACGATATGGTGTTAGCCTTTATCTGCTGTATTGTTATTTCTATAGCAGATTGCCAACCGAGCTTTAACCTATTCCCTACTCCCTAAAAATATCACAACAAATATTTATCTAGCAAGAGTCAGTATCACAAATTTCCTTTCCTCTAAATTTGCGCCTAAAATATATATAAAAAATAAAATGCATAGGCAAAATTTCGTTCGTTGGACTCTTCCTCCTTCTCTCTCTCCTTCTCTTTCCCTCTCTTTCTACAGCTTAAGGCGCGTGAGTACCTTCCAGATAACTATAACATGGTTGTTTACAAGTGAAATATTCTCCAATAGTTCTTTTAAATAATTAAATTTGGACCAATTACCATCATTATCAATTATTACGTTGTTGTCTAACCGGTCATCTGGCCCTGTCGGTGGGGCATTAGAAAACACCGACTATCCCCCTGCAGAGAGTAAAAGTCCCTCAATGGGTGTCCTGGATATGACCTTAAACTATATCCAGTGGTGAGGCCCCAGCTTGTGGGCTTTGGGGAGTGTAGAGCCACCCTTTAATTACCATTGCTCCCAGGTCCACTCTGACCCAGAGTGGTAGTACCTGTTAGGGTTCCAACTATGGGTTGAATAGAAACCGACTTGAAAACAACAAATATGTTCTATTAAAAAAAATTTCTTCAAAATCTTTCGATTCGGCATTAAATAACCCGAAAAGGGTTGATATGCCGTAAAACAAAAACAACCAACCAACAAACTTACCGGTCATCATACACCAATAAACTCTTATATTCGAATGGCACTTTGGCTTTAATACTCTTGTACATATATACAATATAGGGTTTTCCGATACGATAGTTACCATGATCGTCTTGAGTTGACTTCTTCCGACTAAGATCATTTCTCAAGCATGAAATGGAGTCCATCGTTTGATGTATAAACTGAACCTTAGGGTAAAGACTAATGGCACGCATGTAGCATGTTTAACTACAACGGAAAAATAAATGATATCAAATAGTAATGTTATTGAATTTGTTAGACCATTTTTTTTTGTCATATATTTATTTACACGAACCTTAGCTCTATGTCCTCGGTGGAAATAGAGTACGGTTTGGCGAAACAAAAATGAACTTCAAAAATACGAATAAAGGAAACAGTGTGAAATGCGTTATCGTGTTCAGTCTGTAGCAATTGATTCTAACTGCATGTTTATGCAGTCGATGTTGAAATTGCTAAAATAAATACGAGGTTCGACACGCTTTTAATGTGTTGACGATTTCTGTACAAGGTGATAGACATATTCACACGAAAAGCGCCTCTGACACATTTTCTGATATTTTGTAAAACACACGCAAACTAACATCTATAAAAGAAGCAAAAATAAGCACAGTAAAAAAACAGACTAATACATTTCGTAAACTTTAAATCAATATTTCGCTTATTATGAAATATGCATTATATATATATATGCATATGTATATTTGTGTGTATTTGTATGTGTGTGTGTATATATATATGTGTGTATATATATATATATATATATATATATATATATATATATAATGTGCACACGGGGTTGATTTGTCTGGGAGAACAGTATGACGCTAAAACATCTGTGTGCTTTTAACACACGTCCAAACCAAAATTGACCACGAAACCGTGGTGAACTTGTTGCAGACTACTTTGTGGGATGAGTGTGTTCCGCAGGATTGGCGGGGTGCATTGATGGTGGTTATGTACAACGGGAAGTGTGCCAGAGATGAGTCTGGAAACTATCGGGGCATCTCTTTGCTGTCAGTAGTCGGTAAGGTACTCCGTAGGATCATGCCAGACAGAAAGAATGCTGAGGCACATTGCTGACGATGTTTTGCCTGAGTCGCAGTATGGTTTCAGAAATGGTTGTGAGACAATAGATATTATTTTTACAGCCAGGCAACTACAAGAGAAATGTATAGAACAGCGAAAAGGTATGTATCAGGTGTTCATCGATTTAACCAAAGCCTTTGATACAGTCAATAGAGATGATTTGTGGCAGATTCTGAAAAAGCTTGGCCATCCTGACAAGTTTTTAACCATTTTAAAACACTTCCACGATGAGATGAAGTATGTCATCAACGGTGGGGGAAAGCTGGCTGGATCCTATTTGAGTAGAAAATGGTGTTAAGCAGGGAGATATTCCAGCACCGACACTCTTTGCGTTATATTTCACCATGGTTTTTCGGATGGCATTTGGGGGTTGCTCTGACGGTGTATATATGCGCTACCTAACTACTGGGGGCTGTTCAACATTAAACGCTTCAATGCAAGTACAAAAGTACTCACCAACACGATCCGTGTATCAGCCTGCTCCAGGCATGTCTTACTATGCGCCATCAGATTATATCTATGGGTCAAGAATAGCGGTTGTCGCAAAGTTTGCATACTTGGGTAGCACACCATGTATGTCCGGTGCCCTGGATGATGAGGTCTCATTACGGATCAGCAGGGCAAGTGATGCCTTTGGAAAGTTGAACAAGCGTTTGTGGAGCTGTCATGGGATCTCCCTGCCAACAACGATTAAGGTTTATGCCGCATACTTTCTTTCTTCTCTATGCCTGTGAGAATTGGCCAACATAAAGAAAGCATGTGAGACGTGTCGAGCGGTTTCATCAGATGTGCCTACGGCGAATCTTAGGTGTGGGTTGCCAAATGTAGACCCAATGTCTAAGCATTGAAGCTCACATTATCAAGCATAGACTGAGATGGAGTGGACATGTGGTTAGGATGTCAGACAGTCGACTTCCCAAACAACTCCTTTATGGCGAGCTCGCCGAGCGAAGACGTCTGAATCAAAAGCCTGAAAGGAGATTCAGGGATTATTTGAGGTCGACCTTAAAAATAAGAGATGGATGAAAGAACCTGGGAGAACCTTACTTTGGATCGTGGAGAGTGAAGAAGGATCTTGCGGGGAGGTGTGGGCAAGTTTGAGGCTGACCGAACCCAGTATGAGAGACCGAAACGTGATGTCCGGAAAGGGAGGGTGAAGGGAGCAATGGATGGGCTGGGGCGTAAAACTGGTCCGGTGTGTGGTGTGTGTGGAAGATTACGTCTGAGCAGAGCTGGGCTGAAGAGCAACACGACTTCGCATCAGCGCAGTTGGCCACATAGCAGCCTTGAATTGGCAGATCTAACTTGTGTCAACTGCAGGCGGACGGGTGAAACAGCAGACGGTTTGAAGCGGCATCTAATTATATATAGAAGTGACCATCAAGAACGTGCTGCTAGTGACGCACATGTCTTTACAATGTGTACCAAAGAATGCCAGTTTAGTAGCACTTAAAAGCCACCTTCAGGCGGCCCGTCACTGATGTTTTTTCGTGTGTCTTTATATATATATATATATATATATATATATATATATATATATATATATATATATATATATATATATATATTCTTTCCTTTGTATGTGCTATATCAAGTAATGGCAATGTTCGAAAACGAATCAGATGCCGTCATATATATATATATATATATATATATATATATATATATATATATATATATATATGTGTGTCTGTGTGTGTATGTGTGTATGTATATATGTGTGTGTGTATGTATATATATATATATGTATATTTATATGTATATGTATATATGTTTTATATATATATGTTTATATATATATGTTATATATATATATGTTTATGCATATGATATATATATATTTATGTATATGTATATATATCTATATATATATATTGTAAGTTATAAAAATATATATATGGCAATTAAGCTACACAGAATATTCTGCGTTTCATTCTCGTTGATATTTTGTATAGCTTAATTGCAATATATATTTTTATAACTTACTACGTAGCTCTACTTATGTATTGAGCACTGCTAAATAAATACTTAAAGTCTACGCTTAAACGTATAGTTCCGTATATTAATTTATATTATCAAATGAAGTAGTCAACTGATTACATATAATGATAGAAGATGAATTGAGACACGGGAGTGGGTATGTTGGATCTGGCAGAACGGTGGTTCATTAAAATTGTGGTGTGTGCGTTCGCGCCTGGTCCACAAAGTATAGAAATAAAATATTTGAAAAAAAAATGTTTACAAGTGTTTTTGATGTAGGTGTACATAAGAATACTTTGATGAGTATGTTTTAAGTTAAATAGGGATGGTATAATAATATTGTGGGGTCTGCGTTCGCACCTGACCTCCATAGAATGGAAATATGTCACAAAGTTTAACAAGGTTTTTTAATATAGCCCCACAGAATATTGTGATAATTGTTTCAGTATGAACAGGTATGGTATAATAAATTATGAGGTGTATCTATTTTATTATTCCATTCATCATATTTTGCTTTGGTTTTGATACCCCCAAATTCAACCCAAATTTACAACCCTTCCTTTTCATAATCAGAGTCCATTTTCTATAGGCTGTTTATGAACCCAGTCAACGACGGGTACTTTTGCTAGCATATATATATATATATATATATATATATATAATATTTTCATTGCAGAAATTCCCCTCTGGACCAAAGTACCGTAGACTTGCAACAACACATGTCACATACAAATTCAATACATCTACTCTGATAGCCACTATCTTATATAGATTTCGACCGTCATTTCTGCCACATCCACATGTTGCAATAAAATGCTACCTTACATCAAATAAGCAACACTATCACAATCTCCATGTCTACAGAGAAAGAAGTTCTTAATTTTTTCTCTCAATATTTAATGCACTACTAGTTGAGACCGGGTAAAATTCTACATTTTCCTACCATATTACCATACCACCGTAATTAACTGGTTATTGCATGAATAGACACATAATTTCTTCTTTCCAGTTTTCCGAGTATATATATATATGTATATATATATATATATATATATATAAACACGGGGGTGCAATAAGTAATGCCCCTGACCCACTTCCAATTTTCTAATCCAGCTGAAATTTTGCATGTGCAATTATTTATATCTCTACTGGTTATGTGGCAAACTACAGCTCTGAAATAATTGTGGTTTCTGTTTTACATGTGTTTGAACTGAATCAGGTGTGAAATGGAGCCGATTGAATGTCGAGCAGTGATCCGGTTTTTGTATTTGAAAGGACGCACACTACAGGAGACTTTTTATGAAATGAAAGAAACTTATGGTGATAATGCCCCATCATATGGCCTCCTAAAACGCTAACATAGTGAATTCAAACATGGCTGGACGTCTGTGGAAACAGACCCCAGACCTGGTCGGACACCTTTTGCCATTGATTAGGCATTTGTCCGTCAAGTTGAGGCTGCCATTTTGGAAGATCGGCGCATTACTATTAGCCCAAGATGTCAAGATGAGTACAAGGTCATTGGAAACTATCATTCATGACAATTTGCATATGCATAAGGTGTCTGCCAGATGGATTAACAGGTTTCTCACACCATTCCAGAAGCGAGAACGCGTTGAGTGCTCGAGGATGAATTTGGAGAGTTGCCAAAAAGATGAGTCAAGGTTTTTCAAAAGATTGATTACACAGAATGTAAACCGGGTCCATCACTATGATCCAGATACCAAAGCTCACTCAATGCAGTGAAAGTACTTGGACTCACCACATCCAAAGGAGGCAAGGGTGAAGCCCTCCCTGGCAAGTTATGCTCACAGTCTTCTGGGACCAGGACGGAGTAGTGATGACAGATTTCCTGGCAAAGGGTACCACAATTGCAGGAGCCTAATATGCTTCACTTTTGAGGAAATTAAGGGAAGCTATCAAAATCAAGAGATTGGGTAAGATCAGCAAAGGTGCACTCCTCCTGCAGGACAACGCTCCGGTCCACAACTCGCATGTCGCCAGATCAGCCGCACGGGCGTGTTGTTATGAAATCTTCCCCCATCCTCTCTACTCTCCTGACCTTGCACCCTCTGACATTCACCTCTTCCCAGCCATGAAGATGTTTTTAAAAGAAAAGCGTTTCCCAGATGATGCAGCCTTGATTTCTGAAGTCACGTCGTGGTTGGAGGACCAACTTGTGTTCTACAAAAACGGTCTCCAGAGCTGCATCAAACAATGGGAAAAATAGATAATTGGGTGAATCCTTTTTAGAGAAAGACAAATAACTGTGCCAACTTTCGTTGCTCTACTACAATGGGAAGTGGGTAAGGGGCATTACTTATTGCACGCCCCTCGTATATATATATATATATATATATACACATTTATCACATATATATATATATACACTTTTTCAGTACTTATTATAATTGCACTCAGTGTATTAACATTTGTTGTATGATATACATAAAACTTGTTTTTCTAAGTACTAATGTAATTTTAGCCCACTGTTGTAATTTATTCAAATCCGCTGCAGTACTTGAAGTATTAATACTGCTTTGTTTGCACAGGAAAGCGAGAAGTACAGTTAAAATGTAGTGACTGAACAGAAAAATCTTTCACAACTTTCAAGCCCCTATCGGCATATAACGAATTCCCAATTCAGTATTTATACAGATTCATTGCATTAAATATATTTTAGAAACTGTCTAAAATTTAAGACTTAAGGTTATGGGGACCTTTATAGAGTTGGCAGTCAGGGAATTACGTGCAGTAAAACGAAACAAGCAAACATCATTCATTCTTTCTCACGTAAAGTCAAACACAGTCCAGAAGTAACCGTTTTCGATCGATATACATTTATCATTTTCGTAGATATTGATTATTGAGTTTTTCATACAATCCTATATTATTATTATTATTATTATTATTATTATTATTATTATTATTATTATTATTATTATTATTATTATTATTATTATTAACACCCTAAGAGGTTTTGCATGAATGATCATCTGTGATCGATCACTATTAACAAAAGATAATATTCCCGTAGGTCTCAGTTACAGCAACTTATATAAATGGAGCTTTGCACCCGAAATCAATTAATTATTGATTTGATGACGTCAGCCCCTGAGATTTACATATATGTACATTTATCGTGTTCGCTAAGTTCCTCCGTCACAAATCGATGGAGTGGTTTAAGTCACATGGTTCCTAATAAATTATTCTTCTCTGTTAGGTTTTACAAACACGGAATTATACTGCGTTACACATTCTTCCTTTGGCACTGGCATCTTCCGAATTTGTCTTCTTTTTCTTCTTTTTCTTCTTTTCTCCTTTTGTTCTTTTTGTTCTTTTTATTCTTTTTATTCTTCTTCTTCCTGATATTATTATTATTATCATTATTATTATTATTATTCTTATTATTATTATTATTATTATTATTATTATTATTGTTATTATTATTATTATTATTATTATTATTATTATTATTATTCACTAACACTTTCTTTCATTATTAATGATTAGTGATTGTTCTCTGGTGCTAAAAACCTTTCTTTAGTATCTGAATTACAATATCGTATTGGGTTACATGATTCTCTGTACACACACAACCTATTTCATTTTTCAATCGTCATTCACAGATCACGGATAATTTCTGTTGTATAAATTAAAGCTAGTGTAAGCACCTGCCTTCATTTTGTAGAGACGGATCTCATATTTTGAGATTACTAGCATTTTGGGTATTTCTAAATCATAAAAAATTACTTAATCTTATCTTTAATTGACTCTCGTAACGTCCCTGCACATACTAGTATTAATAATCCAGCTCTGCAAATCGGCACGTTTTGTTAGCTTTTTTGCCAGTATACATGATATAAAAATCGACATTGTAGCAGGATTGCCATAGGAGAGTCATCTAATAAATATCATATTTTTTCTCATAAGCACTTTTAATACAGATTTAAGTGCACTTGTTTAAAAATATTTTTGTAATACTATTTTTTTTAAAGATGGATGTAAATTACTTTGCAGATTCAATAAAAACTTGAGAGTTTAAACGATTAACAAAAATGGCCGACAAAGACTCTTGCTTCAGGATAAACCACCAATCATTTAGCAAGTTTTTGGTTGATAAAGAGTACAAACCAGTTGGAATTACTATGAGAATGTCAACTGTGTATAGTGTCACGTGTTTCAATCAAAAAATGTCTAGAAGTCGGCTAAATTGTAAAAAAATAAATAAATAAGACGGAGATGTGTTGGGTATGAGTGCAGGCTTGGGATGCCTAAAAAGTAAGATCTCCTGAGGTGACTGAATCAGTCAATAACCTTATTCAGTTTTATAAAACATGAATAGTCGATGACATTGCAAGTATTTTGAGGCAAACTGTTCGAAGAGCACACAAAATTGAGCTTGGCTACTCGAAGGTTTAGCTCTACTTTCAGTGCCAAAGATACTTACTGCAAATCAAGTTGTCCCAGTAGTGTATCTCCCGCTATGAGAAGCACGTTGATGATTTTGTGGAAAAAGGTGGTAATATGTGAATAAAAATAGCTTTGCTATTATAAGCCTGAATCGAAACGGGAGTTGGTGAAGTGGAAGCATGTAAGCTCTCTAGTGAAGAAGTGCAAATCCCAGATGTCCACGAAGACGGTGATGCTAACGGTGTTTTGGGGGTTATGTAAGGACTAACCACCATGTAATTCATCGAGAAAGGAAGCACTGTGAACAGTGCCAACTAATCTGAGCTGCTGAGGCAAGTCATACAACACATAAAGAACAAACGCAGGGGTCATCAATCAGACAAATGATGGCACCACACACCAGCCTAAATGGTGCATACCATCAAGGAGCCAAGGGAGGAACGGATTGCTCGTGCATCTTACAGTCCAGTACTTACCTCTTACGGACTTCGGGCCCTGAAATAGTTCCTATTTGGTACGAAGATTGAAAGTGACGACGAAGTGACTGGCTGAAGACATCAGTCCAAAGATTTTTACGCTGAGGGAATGCGGAAACTTGTACAACGATGCGAAAACTGGCTTACATGATTGAGAGACTACCTTGAAAAAAAAAAAGACTTATGCTTCGACTGTATCAGAAGTCTTTATGCCGAAAGGTTCCCCTTATATATTGAATGATCCTCGTACATTTACTTAACACTCAATTGCACACAATGCGGTCAGATTTATGGGAAACGTTTCTGTGTTTTCATAGTTGAAATTTTTGAACCTCGACAAATAATAAAAGATTAAGCCTCTAGCATTACGTTTTATTAACCGCACATTTGAATAGCCGCTAAACAAATATTTCAAGATTAGTAAATTATTGTTTTGCAAAAATCAATCAACAAGCTATATATGTAGAAAAATAAATCCGAGAAAGAAATATTTTGCCTTAAACAAAATATATTTCCGGCAAATGATTTTCTAAAAAAAAATTACATATGTTTTAACTCTTTTTCAAACTGTTTTTCACATGTTTTATTAACTATTTGCTCTTATTATAAGCTCTATCTTCTATTTGGTTTAATCCAGTTTTTACATCTGGTTGAGATTACTTTATAAATATTAATTCTTTTATATTTGTAATATACTTTAGTTTTACCATCTTGGATCATTTTGGTAAATGTAATTGTAATTTATATATATATATATATATATATATATATATATATATATATATATATCGTATTTTCACTGTCCGTTTGAGAGACGGTCTTTACCGAATTGTCTGTCAATGTTTATCCTACACACTTTAAAATTTAAGTGTACAGAAAATGGTAATGTGGAACCAAGCATATATGGATTTTAGTCGGTATGCTAAGTAAAATGTTTTATAAAATTGAACTTGGCAAGCGTAAGTCGACTTAAATATACAATTATTGGTTTAAATACGTTATTTATTTAAGTTTTCTATGCGCATCGACGTGCCTTAGAGAGTAACTAGTAGAGCTTTTTTTGATTTTGATTCTAGATGATGCCACTCAAGTCGTATTTTCTTTTACTTTTAAAGTCACTCTTGTACATTAAATACTATAATATATTCAATAGGGATTTGATTGTAAAAATAGATACAAAATTCGAATGCATTTAAATATGATATTTAAGTGTATTTTACGACCCGACCACGCTGGGGAGCCATTACTATTTATTCCATACAATATAATAAGCATTAGAGAAGTGACTCTACGATAATGAAGACAAAATATGCTTAATTAAAATATATTTAAACGTATTTACGACCTGGCAACACCGGATGTATTGCTAGTCCATCATAATTTTCAATCTGAATTAACGCTTTTGTCCATAACTTTTAATTGCGCAAAATACCTGATAAACATATTGCCTGTTTCGTGATTGAGTTCTGTCTAAAAAAAATCAATCTTCATCATATTCTTCCTGTTTTTTCTTTAGTTAGTCCGAACGTTACGCTCTGAAAAAGATCAAATAGCCCTTTTGAAGGCAAAACTGCTTCGAAAGAAATGATTCGCGAAACGTATGGCTAATCTGATAAGGAAAGTGATCTTTGATGTAACCTCGTTTTCGGAAATCCTTATAATAATATATGATTATTTTTTGTAATTGTGTGAGAAAAGAAAATGTAATCTCAACTCGTAGCTATCCTTCCCCGATGAAAGAATTTAACGAAACGTATCGTAGAAAGTGAACATTCGAAAGAAGCAGCCTCCCTCCTCAGAAAAATAACATGTTATGCCAAGAGGTGTTGGACTAAAGAGTAAATTAAAGATTGCTCACAAAGTTATTTTATTATTTCTATTAATCTATGTAGCACATTATTGCTTTCTGGGTATTTATTAGTACTTATTAATTTATCTTATCTCGGTCAGTTGTATATTTAAAATACAATGGACGCTATTTTCAGAGATTTGTTAAAAAACCTACATTTAATGCGTGTTATTGTTTTTTTCTGTTACAAAACATTGCTTTTTCATCTGAGTACAAGCCATGCCCACCTGCTAATCTGTCACAAAAGCACCCGTCTTGCTACAACCGCATCAACAATTTCCTCACTCTCTATGTATATTTAAACGGATATTATTGTCCTAGAACTCAACGATTGTTAGACTATTCCTCTGGTCTACTTTTTAAAAGTCTAATGTACTGAAATATTGTTGAGCTGCCCTCTTTAATAATCAAGTTCGACACAATTTCACTATTAACGATCATTATGTTCTTGTCTCATTGACCACCATACACTTATTAACCATTATTCTCGAGTGGGCTTCAATCCTTGAAAGCTGGTAACTCTCTTGTAAACACACACTCACACACATACATACATACATACACACATATATACATATATATATATATATATGCTTTAAATTTATTTTTACATAAGTAGTAATGTGTTGCTACGGTTATGTGTAGCACCATATTCATATATATATATATATATATATATATATATATATATATATATATATATATATATATATATATATAAATGCAACTTTGTATCTGTGTGTGTGAGTTCGTTCGTTATAGACTCAAAATCGGCTGGACCGATTTTAATGAAATTTCACACAAAGGTACTGGCTGTGTCTGGTTGGGTTTTTAGCTAGGGTTTGCATCGAAACGTTTCCAACAAGTATCGGCAACATATATTCGCTATGTATTATTGTACGTATGCAAATGAAAATACCAGGCCATTTTTTAGTTCGTTGCCTAGCGACGCGTCAAACCGACGCGAACACCGTTATTTATGTTATGGAATATTGCAAACTACTACTACTACTACTATTACTACTACTACTACTACCCTACAGAGCGCATGCACAGACGCACACAAGACTATTAGAACGTATTTTCTCTTTCTTTCTTTTTTTGACGACATAATTTCCTATTATTCTTCCGTTAAATTTGAAGTAATTAGTTCTTCCATTTCTTCTTTATTAACTTGACTTTACCACTTTTTTACCATTTATGCAGGATTGGAGTTTAGGTGTCGATTTACCTCTAGCCATTAACAACCAAAACTAAACACGGAAGGTACACAAATATCGAGTCACCGCTTTGTATCCATGGAAACACTGACCTCTTATGGTGCAGTTTACAAATAATCTGAAATTATTAATATTTTAAATTTCTTTTAACATTGACCTATTTTATTATTAACCTTCTTCTTTATAAAAAACGTGCAGCTAAAAGGGTGTATCGCATTATATTTTTATTAGCATTTTGAATTTAAATTCAAGTATAGTAATAAAAAACTCATAGAAATGAAAAAAATATTGAGAAATTCTTTTAAATAAAAAAACGAAACAATGTTTACTTACATTGTAAAATATAGACATATAACTTATAATAATTTAAATAATTTTATACAATACGAACAGAATTGTTCTGGTAGTTTTGCACAATTGGTGGGGGTTTGCAAGTATTCTGTACTTTCACCTAACAATTTTATTTATTCCTTTTATAAAAAGCAATTTTTTTAAAATCCTTTTATTTAAATTTTTTTTTATATACACAAAAATACATATTGTTCCCCAAACCTATACCTAATTCATAAGTTAGGAGTACGCTGAGACATACCTCGCTTTATTCTCTGCATGTGCACCAAAACGGTAATTATTACAAGAAATCCGATGCCTTATAGTGGTACATTTACATTAAAAGAAAAAGATTAATATTACAAAAACTCATTCTTAAAACATTTTTTCATTCCATTGGTTTGTTGAAGAAATTTATACAATTTATATACCCCTAAGTAAAATTGTCTTGCGTCACTTCCGTAAACAAGGGAGTGCGCATCTTCAACATTACCAAAAAATTATTACTAAACTTGAATTTAAATTCCAAAGTCTTTTCAAACAATATATTACGATATACGGCGTGCGTGACTTACCGGAGTGCACAAATATCACTAAAAATGAATTAAAATTAATAACCTTGCCTTTCAGATTATTAAAGAAAAAGATTATTCTTAAAATAGGTACGCATAAAATGGCATTACATCAACCCCCGACTAAGGTCGGGTAATACTGCTAGTATATATATATATATATATATATATATATATATATATATATATATATATATATATTACTACTTAATTTACTTCCGTAAAATTAATATACGAAAGTATAGATTTATGCGTAAACTTTAAGTATCTACTTCAAAAGTGCTCAATACGTAGGTAGAGCTAGTTAGTAAGTTATAAAATGGATATGGCTATAAACAACCACAGAATTCGCTCATAAGCCTGAAGAGTCCTAGAGTGGATGAAACGCGGAATATTCAGTGTAGCTTAATCGCCATATACATTTTATAACTTACTATATATATATATATATATATATATATATATATATATATATATATATATATATATATATATATATATATGAGGGTCGATGTGTGCTTGTGTTCGTGAGTAAAGAGATATAGAGATAAGAGAGAGAAAGAGAGAGAGAGAGGGAGAGAGAGAGAGACGAAGAGATTGGGAATCGTGTTTGATGGCCCCCTTTTTGTTCTGTATTCTATAAATGGATTTGGACTGAATATTTAATCGTTTAATCTCCTTTTAAAATCGGCTTTAATCACCGAATAAAGCCGCAACGACTCTGTTAAAAATGGGAAAGGAATTACCGGAATAAACCGGATAATTCTCTTGGATATAAAATGCAAATCTCTCTAACACTAAATTGTGTCCAAATTACCTATTCCATTCTGTTCACTTTTACAAAATTAATGGATACGACATCTCGAGATATGTTTTCATTCATTTATAAATTAATTCACAAAACTGATTGCAGCAATGCAGCACTATCTTACGATTGTCTGCACCGTCGTTCTGAATCTTAGCTAGTACGGATTATCATTTTGGGTTCATGTATGAATATGTACATATTTAGAGATGTCTTCAAACTTATTTGTACATAGTAGAATGTGAGGTACACTCTGTTCAAGCCCGGGTGTACCTCGACATTTTTTTTCTTATTAATAAGTTCAATTTATGATGAAAATAGAAACACCATTATAATCGCCGCAGCTCATTTTGCCTTTGCATATTTTAAAACTAAACATTAATCACAAGTGACTTTTCCAGAGCATTCATCGTCAAGTCCAACTATCAGATTATTTTAAATAAACACAGACGAATAACCTCAGCATTATTAGTGTTTTTATCTTTTATTTCTTTGAGAATTAGACTATCGGCCAAAATATCCTCGTAGTATATAATAATCAATAGAGGAGTGATTCTATAATAATGCATATGCAATCTGCATTAATTAAAATATCATATGTAAGCGTATTTTACGACCGGGCAACGCCTGAGAGACAGCTTGTATATATACACGCACACACACGCACACACACACACACACACACACCCACACCCACACACACACATATATATATATATATATATATATATATATATATATATATATATATAGTAACAAAAATGAGTACACTCCTCACATTTCTTGAAATATTGAAGTATATCTCTCCATGGGGCAACACTGTAAAAATATTTTTTTGACACAATGAAAAGTAGTCTGTTTGCGGCATATATGAGAGGGTCAATTAATTTTCACTTCAAAATAACTCAAAATATAGCCATCTATAATATAAAACTCACCTGTCTGTTTAAATATATGTATGTATATGGAGAGAGAGAGAGAGAGAGAGAGAGAGAGAGAGGATAGATTATAAATACATAGGTAGATCGATAGATAGATAGTTTATTAGGGGCTTCTATAAATATGAACGTTAGATATTTACCGCAACAGTTTTTTTTTGTTTCAGTTGAGTGTTGCCTACTAATATATCTATGTATAGTTAAGCTTCCACATTGCTAAACCAATCGTCACGAAACTTGGTAAAGATAAATCAGCCAACATCCGTGTTTTTCTAATCTTTGACATCAAAGAAAGAGCCGCTCTCGTTTCCATGCAACGTACCTACTTCCGATGACGAAACTTCCCATACACGTCAGCCATAGTCTAATTACATTTTTTCTTCTACTGAGATTTTCCACTTTTGTCTTTACTTGTCATATTCTTTTCGTAGTCGTGGTGCTTGCTGAGTCTAGGTATGGCTGTTTTTAGGTTTATTACGTATCGCAGTGTTTTTCATTGTTACATCACACACATTTGTTCTTTTTTTGACTAAGGTTGCCCAGTGTTCCTTAATACAACTTCTCCTGTTACTGAGTTGCAATTAATTCTTTTTTTTTTCGCTACTATTTACAGCGCATCATTATTTTTTTCAGTTACTTAAACTAGCGATGATATTTAATACGAATTTCACAGTTTACTATATCATTTGGCATTTCCCCACATTATAATATTTTAGTTCTTACTCGTTCAATTAACTGAAATACATTGCTGAGGGCCATCATTGCCGATCAGAATAAACTATATAAAATACAAAGAGCGCAATATCAACGAAAACACAACTTAGACTCTGTGGACAAAAGAACAACACCGTAACTACCATTATAAGTTCATGCCCGCAACTAGTTTCAAGACAACGCAAAAACAGACACGACTTTATCGGAACTGTGGCTCACTGGGGACTATACAAACAAATTAACTTGAAGTATCCGGAAAAATTGTACAAACATAAACAGAAGACAGTAATGGTAAATGATAGTATAAAATCTTATAGAAAATAAAATTTAAAAAAAAACGGAAGAACTTATTCACGTAAGTAGAGTGATTATGATAATGCAGTGTGTCTCACTTAAAAAAATCATTAGCGAAAGATTAGAGATCGGACAACTTTTATTTTATTTAGATAAGGTCGCCCACTTAAAAGTAGCCGTATCTCTCTAATCTTTCTCTTACAGACCAACTGACACCACAAAACAAAATGCAATTCTTTTTCAAACAAGATGGTGCTACATGCCACACATCTCACAGATCACCGACAGGAGTTAAGGACATGTTTACGGAAGAGAAAACAACAAGCAAAAGATTATGGCCACTACGTTCCCCGGACTTGTCATATTGTGATTTTTATATTGGGGGCACTAAAACAAAAAAAAAATATGCAAGATTCCTCACAATCTAGACCAACTAAATGAGAACATTACCAACGCTATCAGGTGAATAATGAGAGAAGATATACAGGCAGTGTCTGCAAACGTTGTTAAACGTTCCCAGTAATGCATGGATGTACATGGGGAACACTTCCAGCATCTTTTATAACACTATATGTAATTTAAACAATAAAATAATATTCCTCTTCTCTACTAAATTTTTCTGTGCTACTTTCAAGTAGATCACCCTGTAGTTATCAACGAAAAATAAAAATATTCCATTACATTTCTTCTAGTAAAGTTATAGTAGCATATAATGTGGTTTACTGTTTCGGCATTTGACCTGCACAATCTATATTACTGTTTCCCTTGGTTTTGTCTAACTTCAATTTTATATGGTTCGTTTTGATTGTGTTGTTTTATGTTGCTACCAGTAGTGATTCTCTTTCTCTGTTCAAGTCACCTGTTCGTAACAATGTACTTATTTTTCTTACTTGGCACGTTCAATCAATAGTTTGTTTGCTGAGTATTTCCCTCGCATTTTTATTCCAACTCTCCTGTCCTCTGGATTTTAAACTTAAGTAATGATGTTTTATAGTAATTTGTAATTTTGAAGCATGTTTTATCTATTGTATCATTGACGCAGATTTCGATATTTACCAGTTCTTACTATAGTATCATCATTCCGTCATTATTATTATTATTATTATTATTATTATTATTATTATTATTATTATTATTATTATTATTATTATTATTATTGGCTCACATGGAGCTTTCACACAAGTCAACAAACGATCTGATTGGAAACCTGTGGTGTTCTTTGGAAGCTGAATGACAACAAGTTTACCCAGACGTCCATCTCTCTCCACCTCCTTCGATAGCATTTGCAAATAAATTTGCATCATCGCAACAGCCTCTTACCATTGATTTCTCACTGGCAGTGGTCATTGGTTTATACTGGAATTTGAGTGGCACTCAGCCTCTTCAAGGTCCCAGTTCTCATTGTGCTTGTCCAGCCGAGGTCTGGCTAGCGCTCTCTCCTCGGTCTTTCAGTCCTTCTTGACCCTTCTCAGCTCTTTGGTATCACTTTTTTTATTGGGGGGAACGGTGATGAAACAATAGGGGGATGCATGATGACATATAGTGTGGTAGAACATGTAGATATGCAGCTTCGGTGTTATTATTATTATTATTATTATTATTATTATTATTATTATTATTATTATTATTATTATTATTATTATTATTTACTCACTACGACTTATCACTGAAGTTCATATCAATAATTGTTCACTGACAATTACCAGTGGTGTTCCCTGAAATCTGAAAGCACCAACTTTACGCATATATTTACCAAACTCCGGCATTTTCCGAACGTTGCGACTAATTTGGTGTTATTTCGCGTCCATTTTCCCTATTGTTAACTTTACAATGAGATTTCCTACAATGCAACTACATTCCTCATCTTTCCAGTTGATAAGTAATTTCCGTTTGTCTTTCTATCCCCATGCGTCTGTCGCTTATTACCCACTCAATAGAAATGTTAAAGAAGTCAGCATTAATGGTTGCTCACTAACAATTATAAGAGGTGTTCCCTAGAATTCAATCGAGAATAAAACTCGCTGGATTTTGAAGCGCTCACCGGGTCTTGTGATTATCGTTAGGGATCAATGTTCGTTATTGCAACTGCAATTAGTAATTTTACGTGTCCTTTTTGTTGAGGATGATTATCTTTGCTGCTTCTGTTGCTTGAAGACTGGGTAGAAAGTACGAGTCAATAACCCGTTCTTGACAATCAGCCCGACAGGTGCGGGGCCGGGAACCTGCTCAGTACCTGCCGGAGTGAGGTACGCCGTCTGGATATCACCCAGGAGGCTAATCCTCCCAGACCTGGCCACCTCGCGTTCAGGTGGAGTAAGTTCATTGCTTACTGAGGCGTCTTGACAGGGGAATGCCGACGAGGATACTCAAACAATTTTGCTAGACAAGAGAGCTCATCCTTTAAGAAAGCTTGCCTGACGCCCCCCCCACTTTCCTGACCTTGTGTCACACAATGGTAAGGCGGGCAACATTCAAATATTTACTGTGCTTTCGGGCCAAGATCACAGTGTAGTATTTGCTCTGATGCTGCACTTCATTTTTCTGTTCTCGGTTTGTCGAGGAGAAATCCTTCATGACTGAGACAATTTTTATTTTTGTTCCTATCCAGAGTGCTCCTTATAAGGAGTTGGATTTTCTCCACATTAAAAACCGACCCTGTGTCTTATTCTCCCCTCGTAGAGCGGCAAGTAAATAGGAACAACTACTTAGCGTTTTCTGGAATTTGATTGGCAATTAGTCTCCAGAATAAGCAAATACTTTGGACTCTTTTGAGGTGGAGTTCTGGTTGGTGTTCGTCGTCCTTTGCCTTTCTAATGTGTTTCATCGAATATTCATAAGTATAAACGTCTTTTTTTTATATTCATAAATAAATGAATACTTATGCATCTTTTGTCTCGGTCTTTTGTAACGTTGGCGCGGGCGCAACTGACTGCTTACGAGAACCGACAGAAAAAAAAAAGCCAAGCGATTATCATGGGCGCGACCGACAGTTGTCGAGAACTGGGGCCTGTATTTTTTTTTCTTTTTAAAGTATTCATGTTATTTATTTATTTATTTTTTTGTTGAAATGTGTAATGTAAATTAATTTTTTGCGTTTAAAATTCGATCCAAAGGATACATAAATACCGATATAAACATCAAAAGGAAAGATCTTATGAGTATCAAATCAGCGAGTAAAAAACGTTTATGCAGCTTTGGACACGGATTTTATATGACGTTGGCACGAGAACTGGTGCAACCGACAGCTGACGAGAACCGACGGAAAAGGCCAAGAGGTAATCGAGATGCTGCAAAACTTTCATAACAAATTTGATATAAAGTATAAAAAAATGCAACAAAATAATCAATATAAACTTATCTTAATTGTACTAAATCATTGCACTATGTTTTGTGGATTTTACTCTGCAGAAGTTTAAGCAGAAATAAGTTACACGTTTGCTATTTTTTATACAAGTTTTGTTTTGTCAAATGATTTTAAACATAAAAAGTAAAACTACCTCCCTTCATAACATCCCCTAAGACAAATTACATAAATACTTGCAAAAGAAAACAAAAACGATTTTGATAAAATAATTAGCGTCTTTATTCTGTCGGCGCTTCTCCACCGCAGCTGGTGGCGTCCGTTATAACCGCCCGGCTTTTTCCGTCAGTTCTCGTAAGCAGTCGGTCGCGCCCCCACCAACTTCACAAAAAATCGGGTCAAAAGATATATAAGTACCGTCATCTCTATACGCTTATCTCCCCCAGTTAAAAAATAAAATCTTACTTATATTTACTAAGCATTTGAGAGAATAGCAACAATTCGCTTTGTTGAATTATCCTCAAGATTAGTTTGGCCAACTCCCAAAATACAAACATCGATAAAATTTCTTCCGTGAAAATGAGTCGATCATTTTTTTACCTGAAAAGAAACTTTGTTTTCTCTTTTTGCTATATTTTTGTAATTAATTTCCTTTTTTGTCCATTTTTGTTTATTATATAAACGATAGTTTTAGAAATACAAAAAAAGTCAAATATTTCCATTAGTCAATCTATAAGTTTTATTAAATATAGACCTACTCGTAAATTTTAGACGCGACCATGAAAAAAGGAAACAAAGAAATAGACGATATGAATCAACTCATGATATAGAAGATTGATTATTTATGATGCTGTCAAGTCAATGGCGAGACTTGTTTTTAAGAATGTATATATTTGTTTTGGTGATTTATATATATATATATATATATATATATATATATATATATATATATATATATATATATATATATAAGAACAAGTCGTTAATAAAACATGCTAAGACACACTTTGAAAAAGAGTTAAAAGCATATTTAATTTTTAAAAGGAAGCACAAAATAAGTGGATAGCCCCTAATCCGCGGAGTTTCGAATAAGTACTTTCCTTCTCATCAGGGGGTAGGATTTTACAAAATGCGGGATCGGATTTTGCTTGCAAAAGTATTTAATGAAACTAGAAGTAAGTCATAGATCGTACTTGCTAACAAATATATATTTATATATGCATTTATATCAATATTTATCTATATTTATATATATATGAATCTAAATACATATATAGCTATATAGACACACACACACATATATATGCATATACATACACACACACACACACATATATATATATATATATATTTTAGTTACTTTATTGATTAGAGGTATATATATATATATATATATATATATATATATATATATATATATTGCCTATCCAATTATTCCGAGTCCTCATCGAGACTTTGTTATCAATAAGAAGAGATGCACTGGAATAAGAGATCGTAAAACGAACGAATTAACTAGCACCAAAATGGTCCACTTCGCTTACTCGAAACAGAAGAGACGTTGCGAGCCTGTCTTTGTTTTACCGTTATTTCCATGGCAAGGGCTCGTCTTAGCTCCAACCTCTGGTCCCCCCCTCGCCAATCTTTGACGAAAAACACCCGACTAGCTGAAGCCACTGTCAAAAATTTTCCCCACTCTCTATCTGTGCCTAAATCAAAACGTAGCTTCAATGAACACAGCTTCTTTCTTAGAACAGCACGCCAGTGGAACTCTGTTCCGTCTGCCTGTTTCCCACCTGACTACAACTTGTATGTCTTTAAATCCAATGTAAACAAATTCCTGATGAACCGTCCCCTTAAGTAGACACTTTATGAAATCTCAACACTAACGTACAACGTACTGTACATGCAATAACCCTTATCCCTGAGTGGGTTCCGGGCCTTGATAAATGGTGACCTCCTTGTAAAAAAAATTATATACATACTGTGATATTTACTTTATTTCCTAGCACAATAAAAAATCAATGGCTACCAAATAATAAGCGTATAATAAACCGTAACCAAGTTCCAACGTTTTGTTATTGATCAGATTTCAATAAAACTTTGTATTGAATTTATTTGTAACGCGCCTTGCAGAATACAGGCTGTGTATATATATATATATATATATATATATATATATATATATATATATATATATATATATATATATATTACATAATGTTTTGAAGTTAAATTCAATGTTTACGATATCTTTTGTTTATGAAATTGTTACCTGAATGAATAATTAGAAAACTTTCACTTTTTTCCGTATTAAGAATGTGTTTCTAAATATTGACTATATTATATCCTTACTCTATTATTTGTCCAACATAAATATTTCTTTTCTTTGTCCAATATAAATAAAATCTATTGATTAATGTCTGTGTTATTAATAAAACAAAAGAAATTAAATGAAATTGTTTTAAAGCAAATTAATTCTTTTTTATCTTTCAAATAACTCATCGTAACGCTTTATCTCACACTTTCGACTTCATACAAAATACTTTTACAGCATACAAAAATATAATTTGGAGTATAATAGAAAGAGGCAGGGTGCTTCCGTAACCCAATGTGAGCTGTTCTACACAGGAGCAAGAGGGTGTGCTGAGCTTTTTAAACCGTAACCAACACTCACTGGTTACTGGAATTTATTACTTTAATGCACTGAATTTACAACTCGCAAGACTTACTTTATGTAAATTTTGTGATTGGATTCTTTCCTCTGAGAAGTTTCGGTGTTGGTTCGTCCTTCTCAGACGTTGACGTTTCCCCCTGTTGCAGGATAAACGGACAAGTTTGGACACAACATAACCATTTTCCAATAAACAGACAATCAATAATCAAAGTGATGATATAGTTTACTTGGACATTGATCTAACTTAATAACTTGATTTCAGCCCAAAACAATAAATGTTAAGGGAGAGAATAGGGGTCAAAGTTTAAAAATTTGACCGCTTTTTTTTTTTTGCTCAACATACACATTCAAACACCCGGGCAACACCGGGCTGAAATTCTAGTAATATATAAAAATGGATACAACATTAACTCTATAATAATATATACGAAATCTGAAAGAATTAAAATATCATATTTAAGCGTACTTTACGACTGGACTACGCCGTCGTCCCTCCAAGCTTAAATAAACACTTTTGCAGTTTTAACAAAAGAGATGCAATAATATCAAGACGTCTGCATTGCGCTAAACATCTGCAGAATGCTTAAGTCAATATATTGATAGAAAGATTCCGCTGTGGAATTTCCATAGGCCCCGCTAGTTTTTTTTTTTATTTTATCACGTTAACTTTCTTAATATGTGCCTACACTTCTCGTGTCAACTGTCACTTAAGAAAGTAAAAACGCCATTTTTCGATTATGTTTTTCCTAAATTATTTTTTTATTGCTTTTGTGGTTCATTAGTTTTCTCAAATAAGCTTCATTTAGTTTTGCAAATACTAAACAATTTGGCGGGCTGTTATAGACCCTATCGCCGATACAATTAAGATTTTTTTTTTAAATCGGCATTTCTATTTATCATTTAAGAAATGCATTTTTTTAAATATCTCTAAAAATATATATATCGCTATTCCTTAGGCCAGAGGCCATATCTTGTCATAATGTCAACCATATCATGGCAAAACTTGATACACCTAGTTTAATTAGTAGGACAATCTAGCGTAACTTGGTACTAGACACGTTGTTAGGCTTTTACAGAAATTGAACTTAAGCAGATTGCCGTTTTAATTTATTTTATTTTATTTTTCAAATTAAACCTCAACTTTACTTAAACCTAGTTTACAATTAGTGTTAAAACACTTCGGTTCAGATTCTTTAGACGTAGCCATTTTTAATTACTTTGAAGTGATTATACCTCTGTGTTTAACAATTTGTCAAATTTTAGACGTGGGGGGAATAAATGTTGAGAATTGATACAATAAACATGTTATACTGTGAAAACACATATGTTACGAGTAAAACAATTATTTTCAATTAAATAAAATTAATATAAAAAAAAACTACTGAGAATTCCAATAAAAAGAATCGGACTATTCCTCATGGATATTCTGTTTGAAATTATCTTTTTAATGCGCCAAAACATTATTCGTTACAAATTAGATACTTCAACATAACAAGTGTAACAAGGATTTATTTGAAAGAAAACATTCTTTGTTAAAACTGTCTTAGTCAACCGGGTAGTTACAGTCACGGGCACAAATGCTAGGTAATATTGATGCGTTAAGGAATCGAATATGAGAATGCTCGTTGGAATCTAATAATCCAGACAGTACGAGTTCAGCTACTAGAAAACACAACGGACGTTGTTAAACCCGGAAATATTCGTGTACATATGTGTGTTAATACGCCCCCGCTATTCAAATAAATTGTCATTGCTATCACACTAAAATGACCTTGTCGCTCAACAACTGGTTTAATTACAATATAAGTAAAAAAGAAAACGTAAGAAGCTAAGTAAAAAAGTGCGTATTAATTAAATGTACTTAATACTTTTTAGTACATACTTAGTATAATCTTGTTCCCAAACATGATTTGCTGATTACGAAAAGTGAAGGATAAATTTTAATTATTGACATGGATTATCATGATCCAAATTATCTTAATTCGTTAATACGACTTTGCTATGTGCGTACAATTTAGAGCGAAATAATTATAATGCTCTCTCCTCTCTTTATTTTCTCTATCTAACACGCGGTCTCTCTCTAACTCCTTCAGTCTCTCATTCTCTCTCCTGTCTATCTGCTATTATATAAAATATGTCTTCGTTTGTGTATGTGAGTATTTTTCCTATGGACTCCGAAAGAGCTGGTCCAATTTTTATCAAATTTAACACAAATGTACTCCGTTTTCTTGCATAGATTTTGTATCGGGAAGTCTTATATTAAGTATCGATAATCGAAAAAAATCAGGCAAAAGTTAACACCTTATACAACCTAACATCAGAAGCGTACTTTAGATATGTTATTAACACACAAGCCCAAAATGGCCGGCATATAAAATCAACAGTAGGTTCTTTGCTATGATATCGAGATGATTATTTCTGTTTAAAGCACATATCAACCATGAGTCTCGACGTTTTAATTTTAAACTAAAATGTAAGCCACTATCACTGCAAAAGCAAAATAAAAAAAAAGGCGGACCTATAAAGCTAACAGTAAGTTCTTTGATATGTCAGGGGCGCGTTCGAAATGAATGTTGGTGTTTAGAGTACAATTTCGCCGTGATACTTGCCTATTTCATTTTGCCTTAATCCATTATATGAAAAGTAATTATATACGATCAGTAGTAGATTCTCTACAGTGCAATGTAGACTAAAATATATTGTGAACTTAGTCACTGCAGGGTATCCTATAGAGGTTCCTCGCGATACACAGCGATGGGTCCCACATAGAGCAGATATAGATTTGATTGAAAATGGGCGACTTCACTGATTTTGATGACCATAAAAATATAAGAGTGTGAATAATTCGTTGATTATCATTCAATTCCGGGTATCTTCGAGTCTTTCTGCTAGTATATTTATTATTATTATTATTATTATTATTATTATTATTATTATTATTATTTTTATTATTATTATTATTGTTATTGTTGTTGTTGTTGTTTTAAATCACGCCAAACAAGTCCTATTGCTGCTGAGGCGTAAAAAGGCTGCTGTGAATTGCGTACCATCTACAGACAGCCATTCATAGTAGGCATATGAGAAGTGAGATGCCTGTTCACAATGTATTAAAAAATCACAGATTCTAAGTCATTTTCTAGAAATACAATTATATACTGCATTTTTGATAAAATTAAATAAAGAGTTTAAATATGATTTAGTATTAGAATTTATTCGTTAAGATCTCCGTAAGAGGACATAAAATGATACAAAACTGCATTGTTCGTAGTATATTTTTTACAAGCCCTGGGTCAGGTATAATTCTATTATACACTATTATATAAAAGTCATTTTGTGTGTGTGAGTTTCATTCTTCAGAGATTCCGTAATGGCTATGTTTATCATTTGCAACTTTCAGTCCAAAATAATTTATATGCGTGGCAATGTCTTTAGATATGATTTGTACAGAAATTCACTCGTAAATTGAAAAAAAAAATCCGATTCCAAAATAGTTAATTTCTTATAGATAAAAAGAAGAATTTTTGCAAGGGGATTTTACACTGAAGGGAGGTGATAAAATTTTAGTAAATGATTTATTCTTAACCCCCTCTTCCAGAACTATTGATATTAAGAGATATAAATCATTGGGAGAGAATTCGACTACTGATCGAATGATCTCGTGTTCAAGCCAGGGTGTTCTTCAACATTTTATTTATATTTTTTCTTATTAATGAGTTCAATTTACAAGAAATTAAGAGGTATTATTGAAAATCGCCGCAAATCATTTCTTACTTTTGCATATTTAAAAACTGAACATTAATCAGAAGTGACTTTTCCAGGGCATTCATCGTCAAGCTCAAATATCATGTGAAGTGGTATTGTTAAAAATTACAGACGGAATTTGATGAACAACATTACCATTGTTGTTATTAGTCTTGATTTAATTTTATTTTTATTTAATTTTATAGATTATTTTTGCGAATTAATCCTTTAAGCAAATTATTCTTCGTAATATTCAATAGCAGATTGATTATAGAATAATACTTACTCAATCTGCATAAATTAAAATATCATGTTTAAGCGTATTGTACAATGGGCAACGCTAGGCGTGCAGCTAGTATACAAATATATACCGTGTGTGAATATGTTTGTGTGAACGTAATGTCGACCCAGGAAAAATTCAATGCAGAAGCAATAAAATATTGAGACTTGTTTCGTTGATTAGTCTTTGCGCAGTTATTGTAAAGCAATTATCAATATATTATTCCATAATGAAGTGGGGATCTCCAGGGAACTTATTTTTGCCATCAATCAAAGGCCAACTAAGCACTGGTGTGAACTCTTTGTTAATTCAGCTTATTTCTCCTGAATTCGGAAAACAACTTTGTTTAAAACTTCTGAGTTTCAACTATATAACAATTCTTTGTATTTCAACAGTACAACAGTATGGCCCACTTAAAAGTCGCCAACAAAAAAGGTAGTAGAGAAAGGGGACGTTTTTATTGTTTAAATTACCTGTAGTGTTGTAAAAGATGCGGGAGATGCTCCCCGTTGACATCTATACATTTTGGGCAAGTTTAACAACGTTTGCAAATATTAGATCTTCTCTAGTGATTCTCCTGATAGCGTTGATAATGTTCTCATTTAGTTGGTCTAGATTGTTAGGATTATTCGCGTAAACTTTGCGTTTTAAAATCTCTGAAAAATAAAACTCACATTATGTCTAGTCCGAAGAACGTGGTGGCCATAACTCTTTGCGCGTTGTTCTCTCTTCCGTAAACATGTCCTGAACTCGTGTCGGTGATCTGTGAGACTCATGGCATGTAGCGCCATCTTGTTGGAAAAAGTATTGCATTTTGTCTTGTGGTGTCAGTTAGCATGTAAGAGAAGGTGTAGAAATATCGGACTGCTTTTAAGTGGGTCGCTTAATATGAAAAAAACATTGATTAAAGAACAATTAGAGAGAGATATCGGGCTATTTGTAAATGGGCCGCTTAATCTGAAGGAACAATAGAGAAAGATTAGAGTGATCGGGCTATTTTAAGTGGAGAACCCTGTATTTTTGCTGTGATCGCGTATTCGCCTTATACTGATTTGTTCATTCATTAGGTTTTAGTTACAAGCTTTGTTATACACGAATAAAATCTAAGTGTTTTTTGTTTGTGAAATTGATGCTTAAGTGAAAATTATTTGTTAATAAATGTTAAACTTCTTTTTTCATTATTAGTTGTTATGAAGAGAATTATTTTACCTTTTTCTAAATTATTAGTTGCCATTTGCTATTAGTTGCATTAAAATGTATTTTATATGATAGCCAGGATTTTCTAAAGCTTTCTTAGAAAATAGCTTACCTATCTTTCCTACGCTGTGGGTGGTATTCGATTTAGTTGAAAAGTTAGAGCATTGAACTTTTGACTTATTTGTCGTTTATAGTCGTCCGGCGATAACGTAGACCCAATGATCTTTATGGAGAGTTCCATTTGTAGAAGGTGGGCAATTGTCACTAAATTAATTCATAAATATTTCCCAATCATTGCAGCAGATAAAAACAAACTGTAAGAAAAGTATAGTCTAGTTGATAGCAATTCTCTCCTATTTTTTCTAAACAATAAATAGCAATATCAAGATTACATTTGTTCATCTTAATGAATTAGTACAACTTTTTCATTAGTATGGAGTATGTTCACATCTGTTGTAAGGATTAATCCATACACAATATATAAACTCTTATAAACAGTAGAAATATACAGTATAACCCCGGGATACGGTCGCCTAAGGATACGTTTTTTTCCAAGTTACGATGTGAAATACGATGTTTTTCTAATCCGTTATAACGGTATTTTCCCCGCCTCATTGTGTTATATATGGTATTTGATACATTTGTATTATATACTGTACTGCATTTTGTTACTAATTTTTAATGCTGTATCCAGGGTTCTAGTGTACAGAGAGGTAACCGGTCTGGGTGTATACGATTCCTACCTAAACAAGCAATCCGAGAGAAACATGATCATTTAGATGCCCTTTTTGCTACCGAAAAATGCAATATTCTTGACCTCTAGAGGATGTCCTTCTTCCTAGGCCTTGCCCCAAGAAAGGAACAAATTAAACGCTTGTTGTCTAAGGGGCCTCACTAGGTAAAACAGACGGCCTACCCAGGCGTATTTGTGAAGGGCCACAGTCTTCGGGAGCTTATCCATTGTTCTATCTTGTAGCATTGTGTCATACCCCCTGGTGGTTGGAAAAAGGTAAATACCGTGTGACATATCTCGTAGTATGTTACCAACCTCGGCAACTAGTCCGAGAGAAATTGAACCATTTAGGTGGCCTTTTAATAGTCGGACTTTTGCAAATGTTCTGAGTAGCACTAGAAGTACCACCCTCAAAATCTCGCCTCCCAGCTTTCTAGTGGAGCAAGTTAATCCCTTCTTGTCTGCGGCATCCTCGTCTGGAAATGCCGATGGAAGTACTCAAAGATATCTTTGCAGGGCTATAGTGCTCCTTCTTTTTAGGCGCTTGCTCATTTTCTAACCTTTCGACCTTGTGTCAAATCGCCTTGCGGTGGAAGAGAGGTAAATACCATGTTAATATCGCGTAGAACTTGGAATTGAAGCTACAACACTCATTCTCTATCTGTTCTGAACTGCTGTAAATACATTAGAGTCATTCCTAATTGTCCAACCGTAGTCAAGATGATGAGGTTTGCCAAACTCTATCTTTTCATATGGCGATGAATGTATACGCACGCCTCCATTACACACCTTGGAAAAGAAGAAGTGATCTTACCTTCCAACCATACAACGTCTTGATCCTTTCAAATAGCCACCCGTCTGGTACTAACCAGTTTAAGCGTTGCTTAACTTCGGTTATCTGATGAGAACCGGTGTACCAACGTGATTGTTCCGTAACTGTTATTAATACAAGTCATTTTTCTCTAAACCATGTCTGTGTTCAAGACCTGGTGATTCTTTCGGGTTATAACAATATCAAAACACTTTGTGTTCATTAGACAATTTTTCGGAAATATTTTGTATGTTGTGATCGCAGAACAGTCAACACATTTATGATACGCTTCATTTGCTTACTTATTTATATAAAACATGTTTCTAATGAAAAACTATCTCGTATGAATCATTATTAATATTGATTTCCTATTAATTATTAAACATGTAATAGTTTCATCGATTTTAATATTATGCAAAGTAGTAATATTAATTAAAATAATTTAGTAAAAAAGAGATAATCTTTCGAACGAAAACTTCCAGCAAAATAATTTTGAAACTCAAATAACAACTTCTGATTTATTTTCCCACTTAAATCCTATCGTATCGATACATTTACAAGCAGCAACTATATATATATATATATATATATATATATATATATATATATATATATATATATATGTATATATAGATGTATATTTATATATATATATATATATATATATATATATAATCAATTCTGCATACTCACCCGCACTTATATACATTAATTCTGTATATTCATTATTCTATATATATACGGATCACAGGTAGTCTAATTTACTATTATAATTCATATGAATTTAATTTAATGTAAAAAAAAATGTATGCTTCCTTTAGATAAAAGCATCGATTAAATACGACTGATTCTACTACACAAACTGAGAGGAGGAATTATAGATATTTAAAGCAAAATTCGAGGGCGGGGAAAGATTATATTGTGGAAGATCCTGACGCCCTCTAAAACTGGATTATCTAGTCTACAAAAAACGTTACCACGCAGTAACTAATAGATGAGACTAAACTAATCTTGATACTCCAGCATTCAAGATATATCCGAGTGTCAATCTCTTATTTCTCACATTATAATTTTATACAACAAACTTATAACTTATAAGGGCTATGACAACAGAATATTCTTTTCATTGTTTTGACTCTCGAGTATATGTCCGACAAAGTAAGACACAGTCAATCAACCGAAAACCACATCAGTCTATACACAAAAACATATAAGATATTAACGGATATGTACTCAAGAGTAAAAAAAATGGAAAGAATATGCTGTTGTCACATCCCTTCTTATTATCTCTGTTGTGTCTCATTTAATCTGATTAATTTATACTGATTACATTATCTCAGGGATGCATCAAAAATAAAAATTATATACAAATTTATCTTTACGAAAATATTGCTAACTAGCGGGGGTACCCGGCGTTGCCCGAGTGTTTGTTTCCGGGACGGGGGGGGTTAAAAAATGTTATGGTAGGTAAGTAGGAAGGATGAAACCCGGAGTCATGAGTAAAAGTAGGAAAATAAAGTGTGAAAAAAAAAAGAAAAACATCTGCAACGTTAACAGTTCGGCCACCAAGAAAAATCCATTCCAGTTGTTTAGGGGAAAAAAAACCAACAAAAAAAAACGACTACGGTAGGTCGGCGCGAACGTGAAAATATAATGTGAATTGTCCAGCACGGTAACTACTACACCACAGAGCACTGCAGCTTAGTTGAGTGATTTTAAATAACTTCACATGAAAGAACTACGAAGCCAAACCGGTGTTCTCTTCTCAACTGTTCCTTGTGAACGATCCCCAAACGGTGTTAAGTGGTGGCAGGGGGAGAAGGAATTTATAAGAGAGAAAATATTTTACCACTTCCATTGATCTTAACCGATTTTGGCCGTGACTTCTCAGCAGAAAAAGTATAGAAATCTAAGATTATCGAGGAATTTGAGAAATAATACGCCTATAACACACCTCAGATATTGTTCTGCCGTTTGTGCATATTATATTTGCATGAAATATCTTGATATTTTATCCTATTAAGGTCAAAATCAGACGCGAAAAATGAGTTCATTTTATTTATATAGAGAAGAGATTAACTTGTTTGCCTATTTTTAGAGGCTGGACGGATTGAGTATATTTTTTTTATCATTCTTAGAAAACTATACTCCATGAACGTTCTCCTCGTTTGGAAGGGTTATTTCTGATCAACTGAGGATTCCAATCTGAAAAATGTTGACAGGTAACAATCTGTACAGATTCTCCATCTGTGTACGCCAATCTCATGGTGCGTTGGGTTCACCATAATAAACCGAACTTGTGTCAAACTTTGCCATGATTACATACGGATAAAATACTAAATTTTATATCGAAAGATCTGATATGTTCAATATTACTACTGTCATAATTTACTGCACAAGGACACTAGCTCTTCATACTCCACACTTTGTCACCGTCTGGCCTGATACTAGTATTGATTAGTTGCAGTACAGGAAACTCTGGCTAGCAACTGATTATTCGACCATTAGCAAATGTACTTCAATTTATGGTGTATAAAATGAGTCACTCGATTTCAGTTTCTCGACATGATGTGATTTTGTGAGTTGGAAATTTCACCCATGCGCATCGAAGTGGACACACCCTTTATTCAAGGGACTCAGAGCTTCTGTAGCAAGTAAAATGGCGAAACAATGCAATTGTGAAGCAACAATGAGGTGTAATAGTCAGGTCACGTGATAAATTATATATATTATTATAGAAAATACTTCTGCCTGTTACACATGTATAGGCGCCGAAAATGCTTCGTGAATCCGACCAAATTTTGCAGGAAGGCAACTGGTGATGCGAGCGCGTCAGGTGTAGATGAAAATGATAAAAACTAGAAATACTTATGGGTTCGAAAACTAACTTAAGTAAATTACATGATATTTCCAATACGGGTTCAGTAGATACGATAATAAACCAGATTAAAATTATACAGTTACTATTTATTCTCCGTCTTCGATTTCCTCTTTTTCTTCCTTCCTTCCTTTTTTTCCTTCCTCCCTTCATTCTTCGTCTTCTTCGTCTATTTCTTCTACCCAAAGAATACTGGTAAAAAATCGTACGCATGTCACATAAATTGTTAATATTTATCTTCCAATCTTCTTCAATAAAAATAAACAGTACATTTGCGCATGTGTGTCTGTCTGTGAGTAAATATTTAATCGATAAACCGTAAAACTCCTAGTCACATGACACGGAAATTAAATAGTAATCATACACTAAAGATGTTTTAGAACGAGTAAAATTGGTTGTACGATAGATGAATAACGCGTACAGATGTCGGAATTTTAAACTTGTCGATATTTTAGAACTGTTTTCGTATGCGGACACTAATCATTGACAAAGGTGGCTTAATTTTTCATTTTCTCATATATTTCTCGGATAAGCTCAAACAGTAGCAAACGCTGATGGAGCACTAAATGTTTTGGTTTCGACTTTAGCTAATGGCACCTAAGTTAGTGGCAGTTTTAGTCATTTAGGACTGCTTGTAGGCTTCACCGCTCACTCATTTTTTCGACCAAAAAATCAAACAATTATTACAGTTTATAGTTCCCCTTCTCAACTATATTGTGAACTAAATTCAATTTTAGTTAAGTGAAACAAAAGTTCTGATGAATTTACTAGTGTTCAAAATCGTAAAAAAATACGTAAGGACGTGAGCGAGGTTTTTAGGATTGATTTCCATAGCAACCAGGTCTTTTCAGCGACTAGTGTTACTACTAATTCACTGTTGTCGCGAAAAAAGAAGTAACACTTGCAACAGACGGATTGAAAGAATGCAATATGAGATAATTGGGGGGATTTTTATTGAAGCAGATAAGTGCCGATCATTGTTAAAACATATGTGTATGTTACGTTTATGGGGGGCAATAAATAAGATTGAAATTAAACAAAGAACAAGTGAATTTCTTGAAAGCCTGGAAAAATCATGGATTACAATAGAGTAAGGCGTGTATGAAAAGTAATATGTTAAGCTTAAACATGGAAAATAAAGGAGCAGTTGTTAAAACAGAAAAAGCAAAGGACAAGATATTCTAATAAAAAATATTATAAATGTATAACGTTAAATATTGCAGCATTAAGAATTGATTATATAATCTTATGAAGTGAATTTAAAAAAAATTCTTAATGCCGCACTATTTTAAGTTATAAATTTATTATATTTTTACTAGAATCTCTTGATCTTTTCTTTTCCAGTTTTAACAACTAGTCCTTTACTCTTCCATCTTTAAGCTTCACCATATTACTTTTCCTGCTCGTATTTTTCTTTTGCTATATATATATATATATATATATATATATATATATATATATATATATATATATATATATATATATACATATATTGTAATGCATACATATTATTGTAATATATATATATATATATATATATATATATATATATATATATATCAAGATAATAGGATGAAATACATCACAGATTAATAAATCCTGTGGTTTTAAGTCTTAAAAAATAACACCATCCTATTCTATTTAAGGATTAATATGCTATTTGAATACCAAAATGTCATATTCTTTTTGTTTCAAACCTTATTTTCTTTAGTTATGTTTCTTAAAAGGATTTAATCTTTAGAATATATTTTCTATGTGTGTGCTGAAAACCAAAAATATTTTAAATCAGAATAATTATTTTGCTAATAAATTTTCGTCTGAGGAGATGAGCCTACATCGAAAATCCATAGATTAAGGACATTAATATATATATATATATATATATATATATATATATATATATATATATATATATATATATATATATATATTGTATTCTTTGTCGAAACAAACAATTTTTAGTTTGAAAATTATATATTTTCTGAATGAATTTCATTCATAAAACTGTAGATTATATATATATACATATATATATATATATATGAATATATATACATATATATACAATATATATATATATATGTATATATATGAATATATATACATATATATACAATATATATATATATATATATATATATGAATATATATACATATATATGCATAAATATATATTTATATATATATGAATATATATACATATATATATGCATAAATATATATTTATATATATATACATATAAATTTATATGCATACACGCGTGAGCAAAAAAAAATGGGCCAAACAAATTTTATACATTTTATTGCACTAAAAGCTATATTGAACAAAGAACAATTAAACAAATAAACTTAAACGAGTCTAATAACACAGTACAAGACATTTACTTTAATAAATGCTTAGGATAGAATCATATTACCTTTTGAATTCTTTAAAAGATCAATCCTTTTAGACATGTACTCAACGAAAGTGGAACACTATGAAGAAGAGATGCTATTCCATTCACTTTGCACAGCTTCTTACAGTTTGTCATTCTTCGAAAAGTTATTCCATCCAATGCACTAGATAGTATGGACCATATATTCTCGATTATTTTTAAATCAAGGATTTTATCTGCCCAAAATATCACATTAATTGAATTATCAGAAAACCATTTTTTGTGACTTTAACAGTAAGTGCAAAAGCATTGTCCTGTTGAAAAATAATGTTCTGAGATATTCCCAGCTTCTGGATACTTGGTAGCAGTCCTGTTTTTAATATTCGAATGTATTTCTTTGTATTGATTGCCTTCTCACATCTAATGAGTTCCCCCATACCGTTATCCCTCCATTCCCGTGTTTAACGGTCGTTTTATGCAAATTGGTGAGAATCTTTCTCCAGTTCTTCGATTGCCCCATTTGGTAGCATCGGGAGAATCAATAAGAATACAAAATTTTGATTCATCTGACCAGAAAACTTTCTTGAACCAGTCTGTGTCTCTCTTGCCATAATACGAGAAAAATCGCTTTCTATCACTGATACTCTTCTTAAATAAAAATGGCTTCTTTGCATACCTTTTAGAAGAAAACCACATTTCTATCATTCGTCTAGATATTGTATATCTAGAAAGAGAATTTCCAGACTCTGTTTTTAATTCTTTGCTATGGTCAACATCAGTTTGTTTTCAATCTTTCAAAACTGCGGTCGTCTTTCAAAGTGAATGCTCTAGAGCGATCAGATCCAGATTTCCCTTTTACTAAGCATGTGACTTCGTACGTTTGACCAATTCGCTTCACTACATATAAAAAATCTTACATTGGGCAGCAACTAAAATATCAGCGTTTCTTCAGTTTCAATAAAATAGTATATATAAATATATATTTATCTTTGAAAATTATGATAATGATTTGCACATGAAAACTGAAATTACAAGTGTAATTTTATGACTTGATATGAACACTAGCCTGTCCAGTTTCCCAACGCTGTAAAGAAAAGCAAAAGAAAACAATATGGGATCCACCGAAATAAAATTCATCGGAGAATACAAAAAAATGAACATTTAATCCAAATGTTAAACTTTTATCAACAAAAGATTCGTAAAGAAAAATATGGACCGCTTAAAATTATTTTTAAAAAATAGAAATAATAAAAAAGAATAGCTAGTAAATGGGATACAATTTTGTAAATCAATATGCAAATTTATGGACACTATGACATTGACTGCATATACATGAGCAGCATAGAAGAAATATATTGTCCTTAGATTAATAGATAGTGTTCTATTATATTTTATTTTTAATCTTTGTAAAGGTACATGAAATTGTAAAAATATATAAATATATATTCTGTTTAGCTAAATCATTTTATAGTTACTAGAATTCTTATATATATATATATATATATATATATATATATATATATATGTATGTATATATGTGTGTGTGTGTATAATCTATTATTATATAATAATATAATATATATCAAAAATTATATAATTATAAAATATATTATATAATTATATAATTCTCACACCCGAATATATATATGTATATATATATATATATGTATATATATATATATATATATATATATATATATATATATATATATATAATATATACTAGCAGTTCAGCTCGGCTTTTCTCGGGTCCTATGTACTGTGTATAAGATTATGTGCATATGTATATATTAAAAAGTGTGATTATGTAAAGTAATGCCGTTGTGTTTAATAGTCTTCCTTAACTACCGTGGAGAAAAGACAGACAGACATTTTAAGTTTTATAGATATATGGATAGGTAGATTTGTAGATAGATGCAATATATAGAAATGATTTAAAAAGTATATAAAGCAAGACTCATGCACCACCACTGAGAATCGAAACCGAAACATTCAGCTCACGATTTATTTTGTCTCTGCCTTCAATGACTGGACTCTGAATACATGTTTACTGCAAGGCTAACAATTAACACATAAACCAATAACTACTATGCATTCGTAATATCGGCGTTCGACCTTCACCTGGAAAATTTCATTTTTTTTTTTCACACTTTTGCACCGATTTTTCCGGGCGAAAACCCAAATGTAAAGTTTTGCATGGATTCAAATACCTTATATATGAAGTTTCATGTCTGTAGACCAAAAACTCTAGGAGTGTGGTCGGCAAAATTTGTTAAACAAAAATATATACGTATACATAAATATATATGAAAACAATTTTGTGTTTACTATAAACTTTTTACGCAAATATTATGCAAGTATAAATAATGTAGAATATCTGCATAAATATAATCACACGTAATAGTAAACTGAAGATGGTTATCCTATAAGAAAACCGAATAAACTAATAGGGAATTCATTCAAATTAATGTTTAACAGAATATGCAAATTAGCTAGATCCTTTGTTAGTTAATGCAATTCCCCAACCCATATATAAGAAAATTGTATTTTCTTTTTAAATAAATAGAAAAGCGGAGTTTTAATATGAATATCAGTTCACAAGAAAGAAAAACGAATTAATAGGAGTATATATATATATATATATATATATATATATATATATATATATATATATATATATATTCAGATGGGGAGCGATTATATAATTATCTCCACAGCCTAAAAATGTCGACATTCAAAGGAGCAATGACAGCCAACAAAACGGAAGTCCATAACACGAGTTTCGCCCTCATTAAGGCTCATCAGTAAAACATATATATATATATATATATATATATATATATATATATATATATATATATATAACAGTGTTTCGTTTTTTCTCGTTTTTCATCGTTTCTTCCAAAATCCTTGGCGAGTTTTTATCAAAGAAGAATGGACGTATCGTTAATAACAAGCAAGAATCGATAATAATACGGAAATCATTTTCCTGGAAAGAAGAAATCTAATAGATGACTTGTTGATAAAATATATTAACGAAAGTTAATGGGATCAAGTCGCTTGTCATCAATTACAAGATTTCCAGTCATTGCAAGGCGCACACACTGTCACCAATGTTTGATCAGTTTCCAGCTTAAAGTTTGATCCATGCTCACTTGACACAATCATCCTGGCGCTAACGTGAACTATCAGACTAACCAAATCAAAAGACGAATAAAAACTAAAGAAGAATGAAAAGATGCTATCATTTTCACTTGTCACTTTCCATCCCGTTACGACATCCTGTGATGATGCCTGGATCTCAATACGACAAGAAAGTGAGGTGGGCGGATACATGTCAAATAATGCCAATTTACGTTATTTCTTACAAAACGCTCATTATGATTTATCGATCAAAGAAGTGAACGGTTGGTTCATCCGCTTTGTACGATTAGCAGACGAGGGATATGGTGATTTAACAAGTATATATATATATATATATATATATATATATATATATATATATATATATATATATGAGGGTAAATCAAAAAGTTCTGAGACAAATTGAAGAAAAACTTTATTTATGGAAGTTGAAAACTTTATTTTTCTACATACGATCCGC
Organism: Euprymna scolopes; assembly: GCF_053919585.1. Lineage (NCBI taxonomy): Eukaryota > Metazoa > Mollusca > Cephalopoda > Sepiida > Sepiolidae > Euprymna > Euprymna scolopes. Next base: position 79,075,144 of record NC_136487.1, on the reverse strand, counting down.
CTAACTCAATACACTTCTGTAAGCGATGTTTCCATCGATAAATTCCTTCTTCATAAAATTCTGGAACTTGTCTAGTGAACCAGGTCATAACCTCTTTCTTTGCTTCATTTATGGATTGAAATCTTATTCCTTTCAAATGTTCCTTCAATTTTGGAAATAGGAAGAAATCACTAGGCGCTAAATCAGAACTATAGGGAGGGTGTGAAAGGATTTCCCAGCGAAACTCGCGTAAAATTGTTCTTACAGTCTTGGCCGTGTGTGCTGGAGCGTTGTCCTGATGGAACAGAATTTGACGATGGAGCTTTCCTCGTCGTATCTTAGCCAATGAAGGCTTCAGCTTTCTCAAAACTCCTTCGTAATAGCTTGCGGTGATAGTTTTCTTCCCTTCAAGAAAATCTAATAAAACGATTCCATCTTTATCTAAAAAAACAGTTGCCATTTTTTTTTAGCTGACCTTTCTGCTTTGAACTTGATAGGGCCTGCTGATCCTCTTGGTAACCATTGTTTAGACTGAACTTAGCTTTCAGGATCGTACAGGTAAATCCATGTTTCATCACCGGTTATGACCCGTTCAAAAAAGTTTGCCTCATTTGCTTCAATTCTAGTCAGAAGGGCCAATGAAAGATCTGATCTCAGATTCAACTGATTCTGCTGCAACGCTTTAGGCACTCAACGAGCAGAAAGCTTACTCAGACCAAAATCTTCTTTCAGGATTAAAAAGGTTGACCCAAATGAAATGTCAAGCTCCTTAGCAATCTCATTCACTGTTATTCTCCGATCTTCTTCAACAAGATACCTGACAAGCTCGATGTTTTGAGCATTTTTTGATGCTGAAGGCCTACCTTCTCTTTGGTCATATTGAAGATCATTCCTACCATCCTTGAATCGTCTGATCCAACGATAAACAACAGCTCTAGAAGGTGACGAGTCTCCATAAACATTGTGTAGAGATTTAATGATTTCCCTCGGTTTCCATTCCAGTTTTGTTAGAAATTTAATGTTTGCACGAACTTCAAATTGGCTCATTTTGGACTGTCAAAAAGTTAATATTATAAAATATTATCTGAAAAAAAGAATAAAAGATTTAGAATGATGTAACTTGTCAAATTTGTTGTTAAGTAATCAGTAGTGCAATTAAACCTTGTTTTGTTGCTCTATTTTCATTTAGATTGAATTTATATCACTTGTCTTTAAACTTTTTGATTTACCCTCGTATATATATATATATATATATATATATATATATATACGTATGCATATACATATGCATGTATGTATATGCATACATGTATATATATATATATATATGTATATACATATTTGTTATATGCATATATATGTATATATGCATATATATGTATATATGTCGATGCATATATATATATATAACTACTTCATTTACTCACATAAAATTAATATACGAAAGTATCAATTTATGCGTAAAGTTTAAGTATTTAATTCAAAAGTGCTCAATACGTAGGTAGAGCTAATTAGTAAGTTATAAAATATATATGGCGATTAAGCTACACTGAATATTCCGCGAAAGACAACCACAAAATTCGCGCATAAGCCTAAAGAGTCCTAGATTAGATTAATCGCGGAATATTCAGTATAGCTAAATCGCCATATATATATATATATATATATATATATATATATATATATATATATATATATACTATCATATAAAAGAAGACTTTTTTCTGCGTGTGTGAGTACATTCCCTAGTAATTCGAAAACGGCCGGTCCGGTTTTTATGACATTTTACACGAAGGTTCTTTATATGCTTGCAATGTTTTGTATCGAAATGTATCCTCTAAGTGTCTAAGTATTTATATATATAAATATATATATAAATATATATATATATATAATTATATATATAAATATATATATATATAAATATATATATATATATAAATAAATATATAAATATATATATAAATATATATAAATATATATACACATTTATATATATATATATATATATATATATATATATAACTTTAAGGATATAAATAACTTTTTGCTGAATATCTGTGACTTTTTTTTATTCCAGGCAAATTGAGTAAAGTAACTTGGAAGAAGTAGTATAATAAAACATATTTATGTTGCTATTCCCAGATAATTTTGCCTTTTAACATAATTGCTCTATTAAAGATACTGCGCGCTCTTTTTTAGTATATATTATTTACCAGATATGATAGTTTATCTTACGACCTCTGATAAGTACGCGTAAATAGTGTTCACATTTCCACCAAATAAATACACATGATAATCAACTGTAGTTTATATAGAAACGAATAACCGTCGTCAAAATAAAAAGACGGGAAACATAATTTTCCCGACATTTCGCATTAATATTTATTTTCATATAAAAGTACGCCTCAGTCAGTGGCGTTTAAGAAATGTGAAAAGTAAAAAGGAATTTAGAAAGTTTTAAAAGCTAAACAAAATATATAAATATGCACAGTGAAAAGAATTAAAAGACCGTAAAAGAGCTGTCTGATTATAGAAACAGAGTGCAGGATTTATTTCGAATTAATTACAGACGGCAGTGCTGTCTAACGTGATTACAGTCTTTCTTTCTCTATTTGAAATCGCACACTTTCACGCTGAAGTATATATATATATATATATATATATACTAGACAACCCGTGACCCGTTGGATCAGTATGTTATATTATCTATGGAATTCATGTATGAGCGTGACACTTGTGACGTAAAGAAAATAGTTTGTTTTTTTTATATAACAGAAACATTTGTATGAAAGTATATTCAAATAAAAAAAGAATATAGATAGATTTCTATGAGTCGTTCTGTTTATTATAATTGATTATTTTTAAAAAAGAATGCAGTTACTGAATTATAAGTGGTTGGACATACTTATAGGTAAATGTGCACTGAACAGATACCATAATACTTATTATAGTTAAATTCAAATTTTTATATATCTGCTTATTCTTTTTTTATATCGTTAATTTCTGTATTAAGTTACTTTAAACACCATTCTTCCCATGTAAAATAATAATTTCGAAATAAAAACGTTAATATTTCAGCGTGCCACTTGTTCTTTTGTTTTGTTTTTTTCGCGTTTAAATTATCCGAATAAACAATTATTAATACTGTCTGCCTTTTTTTACATCGTTCATTTCTGTTTAAGTTATTTTAAACTCCACTCTTCCTATGTTAAATAATAATTTCGAAATAATAACGTTAATATTTCAGTGCACAGGTCATGCACGCATGCGCAACCGGATGTCATAACCCGGAAAGTGAGGTACATACATCATTACAAGGTCATTTGGGTTATATATATATATATATATATATATATATATATATATATATATATATATATATATATATATATATATATATATATATAGGCGAGATAAGACACAGATTAAAAATCAGGTGAAATATCCTGATCGATATTACTTGAGGTAATATTTTCAGGGTGGTCCTAACCCAAAAGGAGAAGATCAATATTTAAAATAGAGCAATTCACCACTCAAAAAACTTTTTAAATATTTGTGCTGAAAAGGAAAATAGCTGAACATTTTGCTAACCGCATTTTATTTCCTCTGATGATAAGATTCATTGTTGAAAATCCATGGATACAGGAAATTAACATAACCCACTTCTATATAATCCTTTTGTCAAATAATAAACTCTTAACTCGAATATATATATGTCTATATTTTGATTTTTAGAAGTTAACTTTTACCACTATATATATATATATATATATATATATATATAAAGCTGAATGCCTGTGTGTGTATGTGTGTGTGTGTGTCTGGCCACGAATAGGCTCCTATATGGTTGACTATTTTAAAAAACTGATCACATATAATGTTAGAAGATGTATAGAGACACGGGAATGGGTATGTTTGATCTGGCAGAACAGTGGTTCATTAAAATCGTGGGGTCTGCGTTGTCGCCTGGTCCACAAAGTATGGAAATAAAAAAAACTAAAAAAAAAACGTTTACAAGTGTTTTTGATATAGATGTACATAAGAATACATTGGTAAGTATGTTTTAACATAAATAGCGATAGTATAATAAAATTGTGGGGTCTGCGTTCGCGCCTGGCCTCCATAGAATGGAAATAGGCCCACACTTTAATAAATACTTTTCATATCTATCTGCGTAAGTATACTTTGATAATTATGTTTTAGTTTGAAGAAATATGGTATAATAAAATTATGGGGTGTTCGTTCGCGCCTGGCCTCCATAGAATGGAAACATGTCACAATGTTTAACAAGGGTCTTTAATATAGATCCACAGAATATTGTGATAAGTGTTTCAGTGTGAACAGGTATGGTATAATAAATTATGGGGTTTATCTATTTTATTTTTATTTTCATCATATTTTGCTTTGGTTTTGATACCCCCAAATTCGAAGCTATGTCTTTACAACCCTTCCTTTTCATAACCTATCATACTTTAATAAATCAGAGTCCATTTTCTGTAGGCTGTTTTTGAACCCAGTCAACGACCGGTACTTTTTCTAATATATATATATATATATATATATATATATATATATATATATATATATATAGTCTTTGAAGTTTTTAACCGTTAAAATTATACAAAAAAATTAAAAAAAATATTTTTTATCGTTCGTTAGAAAACCATCTAGTCAGTAAGTTATTTAATCACCTGCAATCACTGCATCAACTCGCTCTCGAATTTACTATAGTACTAATAATTTATTTTTTAAGGGATCATCAGTTGTTTACCATGAAACCCTGTTTCGGGGATTTAAAAACAAAACCGTATATTACATCATGGCTCCCCAGCAGTGGTGATCAAACACCACCTCCCTTAATCTTTGGAAGAAAACATGTTACAAACATTTGATCCAATTTTCTTTTCTTAATTGCCATTACTAACCTTTTGATGTCATAAAAATGAATTTCTTACCTGTGTAATTCATCAATTTCCAAATTAAGAATGGATATATTTTTTTAACTTATCAGTCTTGTATTTATAAGATTAGGATTAATCCATGTAATTACTTATCACTCCCTCTATGATTAGTATTTTGTATATGTACATTCTTATGTATTTAAAATTAAAAATATAAAGGTAAAAACTATTTATACTTATATACATTTTTTATAGTTTATTATATGTAATTATAAATACATTTTATAAATTACTAATATAGTTCTGGGTTTCCTTTATTAATATAGTCTGGTTAATCTTAAATTATCCAAAAGCATCAGTGCAACGAACAAATGCTTTATTTAACTGTCTAAATATTTTTTTTTTATCCCCACCAAGTTTTATTATCCTTATAACTAAGCTAGAAACTGTTGGTATAAAATATGTTAATTTTAAAGTAACGCGAACTATTCTCGAAAACTCTGACATAATGGTTCCATAACACATAAAAGCAGGGCAGGTACTATTTTTATGCGGCGTACGTCCTATTTGAAAGGAGAAAGCGTTTCTTTTATCAAATATTTTATAAAGAAAAATCTCATCCGCAATTTTTATATCTAAATCCAGAAATGTAGCCCGTTGTCCTCTATGTTCACAAATCAATTTTACTTCGTTTGGGTATATAAGATGCTTATTTTTTTCGGATTCATCATTATTGTTTATACATATAAGATCATCTAAAAATCCCCTACACCCATGAAGTCATATGTTTTAGATATATCAATCTTTAATGATGATGTCGTCCAAAAGAATCGAGCTTCTAAAATGATACGGATCTCGTGAAAATCCGTTGCATCAATCGAAAGTTTTAGGCAGACATACATACATACATACATACATACATACATACATACATACATACATTTAAACAGACAGGTGAAATTTATATTATAGATGATATTTTAGTAAATTCATTATCTCCTTTTGTGGGAGTAAGTGTTCTATTGTAGGCCGCCTGAGAAGAAAATAACAATGAGGATCGACTGATTCACTCACTAATTCTTTTGCACCCGTCCATGATATTTCTATATTTAGTGAAGTTAACCTCCTCCTGTCGGATTAAGTGTCTTCCTGTCTAATCTTGTAGCCATGAAGAGGAAATAAACTTAGTGGCGCAACTCTTTGCCTCGTTCTTAAAACAAAATATCACTTGTTCTTTTTGTTATAAAACCATTTTACACAGCGGTTTGTCTAGTAGCATTTACAATTAACAATATGGTTTATCTTTTGTCCTGATCGAGTCTCGTCTTGTCAGCCTTCATTTCCTGCCATTTATTACCTTGCTCCTTATCATTCTGAATGGATTACAATCAATACCAATCGTTTATACTGGAAAACCAACATACACCTTCCCCTTAAGCATAAGCCAATACTTTTTCATTAGCTAAAACCGGCTTTCGCATTTATTATTATTGACCTAGATTTGATACCGTTGTTAATACGCAGAATGTTTTGATAATCGATTGCAAATATTCTGAATCATGTAAAATAATCGCGTTCTATACAGGGTCCCGATTTACTTGCTTCCTCATAGATAAAGTTTTTTGTAATGCGAGGAAAATCCAGCTTCCCAGAAATGTGCACTCCAGATTGGAACAAAAATAAAACTTACCTCAGCTTAAAATGACTTTTCCATCACTGATTGAGTGCTGACTAGATTACATGTAATATTAGAACAGATACTGCACTTTGTACCTAGCCGAAATACATTTGATAGCTCTCCATAATAGTCAAATTGACTTTGTTGTCAATTTCTTCCTGTGCTGATTCTATTCAGTTAAATGAATTTTTTCTGTTCTATTTCATTTTCTGGAACAAGAAGCCCCAAACTTCGGAGGATGCCGATCGCAATTCCATGTTGATCATCAAAAAAATTCTTGGTGATGCTTAGGCTCAGATGTTGAGCTGGGTTCAAGTTTCTATATTTGTTTACTATTAAATTTTCTAATTTGTTATATAGTGTACGTCACAACATTACACACCGGCGTATTTTACCTATGATTCTCTGTCCTAACCATATGTAGAAATAAAATCTAACTACGAAGATGCGGTATCTGTTTTGCTTCTTTACCACGTCACTTCCTGACATGACAGCTGCCTGTACACGTCAGCTTTACCTCTAGCGTATCGTACGCATTAAATTTACAACATTGTGCACGATATAAATATGCATTTAATTGATTTTCAAAAGCGTTGATGCAAGTGCCCGACTGAGCTTCAATCTATGGTCTTATCTGCAAAAAACTCGTCTAACTACAACCAATATCATGATACTCCCAAGATCTGCCTTAATCTAAACACACATTCTACGAGCAAAGTTTATATTCTAGAATTGTCTGTTTGTGGAACATATTACTGTGGGGCTGCTTCCCAGCGGACTAGAACATAGTCGTCTTAAAATCCAATGTAAACAAATTCTGTATCCTTAAATAATAAAATTCTGCCTAATTTCCAAGACTATTTATCATTATATCATCGTCTCACTAAGCCCGTTACACTTATTAACTTTTATACTTAAGTGGCCTCCAGACCTTGATAAATAGTTACCCCTTGTAAAACAAGAGACCCTCTGAAAATATATCCGTTTTATCAAGTCATTTAGTGTCTGCTCGTTCACTTCTATACATACTTTAATATCGATCGTTACTTCCCCTATCTTCTACAGATGATGTCGTTCTACTCGTCCGATTCGTAAGCTGCTGCCGTTTGCAGCTTTCTAACATGTCTGTTGTACTACAATATGCGTCATGTGTGAGCATAATCACTCCTTGCTGATAGCATCCGTTCAAATGAAAACATTGTTATTAACTCTCATACGCATGGCGTATTGTCTGTCCTTTGCAGGTATTGATCCAGCTCAAATGCCATGTGCAATTAACGGACGCGCGTCCACACGTCGCAGCTGAAAAGGTTTCCCGAGTCGGTCGGTTATTAACCGAAGCGTTTTTATTTATGACGCACGGAGAAGCTTAAAAGGCGTGTCGATCAGCCGGTGAACCGATAACGTTGTTGCTGAAGTTGTTTGGTATTGTTTTGCTTAGAGAGAAAACATTAAAAAAAAAAAAAGGAAATTAATATATAATTCCGGATCTCTTCACTGAAAACGTTTTTTTAATGATACATATATTAACTTTGGTAATTATCGCTGAAGTTGCAGATATGCAATCGCACAAAATAAAACGTTGTTTCATTTTCTTTTGTGGTTTTATAGTTCAATGTCATTCATAGTATAAATTACACGTTGATTTTTTTTATTTTGGTTATTTTTTAAAATTGTTATTAATCCGCTACTAGTTGGAATTGTCGACACTGTTAAAATAGAAAATCCAGAGCAAATACAACTGTAACAATATAGTATCTTTCCCCTCTAGTTTTCTGTCTCTGTCTCTCTCTCTCTCTCTCTCTCTCTCTCTCTATATATATATATATATATATATATATATATATATATATATATATGCGCATAAGCCTGAGGAATCCTAGAGTGGATGAAACGCCGAATATTCAGTGTAGCTTAAGCACCATATATATTTTATAAATTATTAACTAGCTCTACCTACGTATTGAGCACTTTTGAAGTAAATACTTAAAGTTTACGCATAAATATATACTTTCGTATATTAATTTTATGTGAGTAAATGAAGTAGTTATATATATATATATATATATATATATATATATATATATATATATATATATATATTGTTGGATTTTACTTGTACAAATGAAAATTCTTTTAACTTTCTTGAAGTTTTACATTTGGATTTTACCGTCACTGGATTTTTTATCTTCCACCAGGCTATCCATTTATGTGTAATCACCTTTTTCTTTACCATATTCCCTCTGCTTCAGTTATTTTGTTTTCAAGTAAGATCTTTGACTTACTTGTTGTTTCATCAAATACTTCTGCATGCAAAATCCGATCCCGCACTTTGCTAATTCCTACCCTCTGATGAGAAGGAGAATATTTCTTCGAAACTCCGCGGATTAAGGACTATCCATTTATCTAGAGTTTCCTTTTCAGATTAAATATGTTTTTAACTCATTTCCAAGTGTTTTTAGCATATTTTATTAACTGTTTGCTCATATATATATATATATATATATATATATATATATATATATATATATATATGTATAATACTTGTTTATTGTTATATAAACATGCTCACATCCCGCTGCTACAAATAGCCACTTGTTTCAATCAAACAACAGATATCATCAGGCAGCGACTTGACTATTCAAAAGTTTAATGTACCACAGGATTTTTCTCTTACGGTTTCTATTTGTATTTGCGACTCCATCTTTTAAGTAATTTAGTTTAGATATAAAATTTAAATAAATTTAAAATTGTCACTGATTTCTATAATTTATTAAAATACTATTAATATACTTTCTCCTCTCCTGATTTCATTCTTTACTTCCCCTATCTTATATACTTGTGTGTCTATGTGTATATGTATGTGTCTATGTATTTATTTTATGACCGTGTGTGCTTAGATTTATATATTTCTATATTATTTGGTATACCCTCCCATGTTTATTCAATCCATTTGTATGTTTCTATGTGTGTATGCATCTATCTGTACTCTTGCCAAATTATTTGTATTCTTATTTATTTCTATATATATAATTTATGTAAATTATACGTATTTATGTGTGAGTATATATATGTGTGTGTGTGCGTTGTTGTTTATTAGTATATGATTGTGTGCATATATTTGTGTATTTTTTTGTATGCATGTGGATACATAAGATTATATATATATATATATATATATATATATATATATATATATATATATATATATATATATATATGCTTATTTGTATGTCGGTTGGTTCTCTGTCGGTATATACATATGTATTTTATTATTTTTATTTTGGGTACTATCTACCTGTGCGTCGCTACTTTTGAGTATTTCGTTGATTTAATTACTTCTTTTGCCTGAATATACTTATATATTTATAGGTAAGTGTACTTGTATCTGTGTTATTAGTAATCTGGTCTTGAATGTATTAATTTGTGATTTAATATGACTTTATATCTATACTTAATTAGCTTAAACTTTCAACTTAATAGTATATATATGTGTGTGTGTATATATTTACATATATGTATTGTATTCTTTTTATATACATAAATATTAGTAGTTTTTTATTTATAATTATTGGACCTATTTAATTTATTTAATCCCCTCTTATGGCTAAATATTTTATATTAAAAAGATAATAAATATTAATTTTATTCTGTTTTTATTATTATTATTATTATTATTATTATTATTATTATTATTATTATTATTATTATAATTATCATTACTATTATGTTTATATTATTAATAATAATTTTAATATTTTTTTATCATTATTTTTTTCTTTTTTTCTTTTATTTATATATTTATCTAATAAAAACGCGAAAACTTTAAACTTATATCATTTAGCATAAAGGGCCTAATTAATTGTAGACGTATGTTTGAATTGCGTTGATATTACTCGTGGACGTATGTAAGAGGATAAATATGCTGGCTGGATACATTCACTGCCTTTTTTGACATGTTCATTTCTGACGCTTGGATTGTATCTTCTGGCTGTATTTGTAATAATATGTTTCATTACTGAATTGTATAATTGTTCATAAATTGGTTGACACGCAGATCTTTTTCTTTCTCTTTTTCTTTTTCTATATACTGTCAAATTCTTATTTTCTCTCTTTCTCTCTTTCTCTATTTAACTAGATCTCATTATTCTTTCCTTTTCCTTCTAGTTCTTATTCTCTTTATAATAACAATTTATATCTTTTTTCTTTTCTTCTCCATATCATATATATATGTATATGTGTGTATATATATATATATGTATATATATGTATATATATATATATATATTCTCTCTCCTTTTTCACTATATATTTTTTCTCTCTATTTTCTTTCTCTATTTCTTTCTCTATTCCTTTTTTTTCCATTTTCAATCACTCTCTCCCCATTGTAATCTTTTAACTTTTTTTACATTTTTTAATTAAAGTTCTGTGTTTTAAGTTTTTTAACTCCAATGTTTTAAGAGTTCCTACCTAAAATAAAAATCCATTATTCATTGAACTTTTGAATAGTTAAGTCGCTGCCTGATGATATCTGTTGTTTGATTGAAACAAGTGGCTATTTGTAGCAGCGGGATGTGAGCATGTTTATATAACAATAAACAAGTATTATCAGCTCTTTTTATTGAGCACTATCTAACAACCTCGTTGAATTCATTAGTCCATTACTTTTGAATATAAAAAAACCCGAGTATATATATATATATATATGTATATATATTGCTATTCAGCCAATTATTGGTCTAAACATTTGAAATTTACATAAAGTGTATTCAAGCATGCAGACACTTTTTAATCGGTTTTGGGGCGACAATTTGTCTGCAGTGTGGGCAGAGTTGAAAAGAGTTTACCTTTGCAGACTCTACCAAACTCCTCCACCAATTTTATGTCCAAAAACTCTTTTACACCCCCGGTGGTCCTTACTACACTACCTATACATGCCCGGGTAATGGACGCCCCACCTATTGTGGTTTTGATCATCCCTCTCCCGGCGTTCCTTACTACACCATCTAAACACCCGAGCAATGCCGAACACCCCCGCTAGTTAAACATATATCAAAATCCGAATTTAGTTCACGTAGACATTCAACAAACCGAGAAATAGTAGGTATGTAATGCGCAATATATAACTCCCACACAGTTGCAAGATTTCTAAAAGTCACTGAAACAAAAATGTTAGGCAGAACCTTTCATAGATGAAATACATCCTTATGAAGCACCTTGCTTGCGTAATTTTGGGGCACCATAAAGTCTGGGACCTAGTGACCCAGAAAGTCGAATCTTTCTATAAAGCTCATTGGTAAAAAAAAGTTTATTTTTAAGGAGTGCAAATAGACGTTTTTTTGCATTTTGATACCGTTCTTGCAGATATACTGCGCCAATTCGACGGAGAAAGTTTACGGAATTTAGATGTACCGTAGAGAATCGATAACATCTTTTCAACGTAATTCGATCGATCCATTACAACAACTCCTGCATTTTTGTGTGGTTTGCAAATCTAGTAAATGTCAGAATTTGATTTTAACGCTTTAATGTCACGGTGGTATATGGACGCAATAATTTATCGGCGTATAAAATCAAATAACCTGGATTTATATATATATATATATATATATATATATATATAAATATATGTATATATATATAGTAAGTTATAAAATATATATAGCAATTAAGCTACACAGAATATTCCGCGTTTCATCCACGCTAGGATTCATCAGGCTTATATATATATATATATATATATATATATATATATGGGGGAGGGTGTGTGTGTGTGTGTGTGTGTGTGTGTGTGTGTGTGTGTGTGTGTGTGTGTGTGTGTGTGTGTGTATACAAGTCTGGTATAATAATAGTGCTAAACTCTGATTATTCTTTTATTTTTTTTTGTCCAGTTTCCTATATGGCTGGCTAACATTCTCGGTGAGAGAGTAGAGAAATTCCCCAAACTTACTATCGTTTTCAAGCCACATTAGCCGTCTTCAAGTACTGTGGTATAGTGACTGTTCATTGGTGAATTGACTGATCAGACATTCGCCTATTTTAGTATGCCATCTTCACCTTCAAAATCCGGTCTGGTAGTTAATGTTCAATTTTTTTCTTCGAATTACCAATGCCTCGACGATAGATAAACGCAGGTCATAATATGAGGCAGACGGAATGATTGAGTATTTCTGTAACAAGTTTTCTTAATTCGTTCATGCGTGTCTTATGTCTAGCGAACTCTCTACTCTCTCGTGGAAAACGCGTGCAAGTTAACACAGCTCATCAGTGGGGCTAGACAACCAACAAAGCTGAATGTGTGTGTGTGTGTGTGTCTGTGTGTGGTCACGAATAGGATTCTATATGGTTGACTATTTTAAAAAATTGATTACATATAATGATAGAGGATGTATCGAGACACAGGAATGGGTATGTTTGATCTGCCAGAACGGGGGTTCATTAAAATTGTGGGGTCTGCATTCCCGCCTGGTTCACAAAGTATGGAAATAAAAAATTTAAAACTTACAAAAAAACGTTTACAAGTGTTTTTGATATAGATGTACATAAGAATACTTTGATGAGTATGTTTTAGCTTAAATAGGGCTGGTATAATAGAATTGTGGTGTCTGCGTTCGCGCCTGGCTTCCATGGAATGGAAATATGTACACACTTTAATAAATACTTTTCATATCTATCTGCGTAAGTATACTTCGATTATTATGTTTTAGTTGGAAGAAATATGGCATGATAAAATTATGGGGTCACAAATTTTACAAGTTTTTTTTTTTTAATATAGATCCACAGAATATTGTGATAATTGTTTCAGTGTGAACAGGTATGGTATAATAAATTATGGGGGTTATCTATTTTATTTTTACTTTCATCATATTTTGCTTTGGTTTTGATACCCCTAAATTAAACCCAAATTTACAACCCTTCCTTTTCATAACCTATCATACTTTCATAAATCAGAGTCCATTTTCTGTAGGCTGTGTTTGAACTCAGTCAACGACGGGTACTTTTGCTAGTATATACATATATATATTATGATGCAGTATATATTCACTTATTACGAGGCAACTAGACCCTCATATTGATGGTTGATTCCTAAGGGAAATCTTAAGCTTAAATGTGACTTTTACAACATTTGCCCTATTTTTTTTGTACTAAAATTGAAGTCGTTTCTGCTGCAATACATCCAAATCCAATGTTATTACCTCCTATGCGGATGTTTTTTATCCTACCATACGCACTTCACTGACTTGTTTTCCCGCATCGCAGCAGAAAGTCTTTCGGTGTCACTCAGTTACTAAGTGCTGCGTCCTTGTCCATGACGCATGACAGAGCATAAGAAGCGTATCGTTTAATGAAGTGAACTGGCGACCTTACTGTGGATTTTATGCATGTTGCCTGATGATTTCCCTCGAGTATGAAACGAAAACAATTTGTGTTACATATTCCCCATCTCGTATATATTGACATATTGCACAAAGTCCGAACCATATCGGTAGTGTTCTAATCCGATATAATTTAACCAGTTTATTGGCTGAAAATAACCAGAACCTCTTCAACCTGTGTTTATAAAGTTTTTGTTTTTTTTAATTATTATTTTTAATAAACACTATGCATATACGCTAGTTTCTTTTTCTTTAGAATTAAGCGATTTGCTGGGATTATTTTCCACAAACACCGGGCTGTTATATTGCATTAATTAATGCAGTTCTAGTATCTCCGTCTCTCCATAGTTTCAGTGTATTACACTTTTTCTCTCATGTCCCATAATTTCGCCCCTAATGTAGTTATCGCTAGACGTCGCATCTCTAAAATGTCACCTAGCACGTTCGCTCCTCTTCTGATGAGAAGCTTTCGCCATAGTTAATGAGAGCCCCATTTTGGCTCTCGTCAACAAGGCGACCTTTAGTTCTTGGATCCCTTTGATCCTCTCTTTCACATATGATGCTGCTAATTTAGACTCTTTGTATCCTAGTTATTGAATATAATCAATCTATTTCTATTTGTTTTTTTTAACTTATTTTGGGGATCGAAACAGATACCGCCCTCCTAGAATATTTCTGGTCAGCGCTAAGATAATGTCTATCATCTATCAAAATATCTCATTTAATTTGATACCTTATTGTTTTCGATTCCCCTCTTACTTGTTAAGCCTTGGCGGTCTTTTTATTTTATTTTATTCTCCCTGTATTGCTCTTAGTTTTTCCTGCGAATGATCTTCAAGCAAACATAACGGTAATCACTTCCGCCATTATCACCGTCCGCCACTTACGATGTGTTGGGAGAGTTTTTGTCTGACCCTCATCAAAGTCGGGAACTGCGACCAGCACTTAGACTCACACGTGGCGGCACCATGCGCATCCGTAGACTATCCCCCAACTCGGAAACAGCCACTAGCACTTGAGCTCATATCTTTGCGGAAAGACCTTGATTTTTTTATTCATTAAGCTCCCATTATTCGGCCTCACGTTGATCTTCCTGGCAGTCGAAAAAAAAATAATAATAATCAAAGCGAAAAAAGAAAATGAAATTTCTCGAATCACCCCTCGAGAATAATAAAATAAACAACGGCCCACATAATTCAATATTGTCTACCCTTCTCTAAAATTCTAGTGCAACATTTATGAGAACAGATACATTTTTACAGCGTACATATAACAAAATGGACAAATAACGCGTCTCTGAGGCTGTAAGATCGTTCTAATCGGAGAAAAATACTTTGGCCGTACCTGATCTATTTCGTTAACAACTGCACAAGAAGACATCCAAATGAATCAACAAATCTCGAGCTGTCTCTTCAGCAACCTTTATTTCTGATGTTTCTCTATTGGAAAGCTGCCGCGGGCCCTAGCCTAACGCAGTATGATACCCTCTACTAGAAGCCATCACCGTCCGACTCGATGCGTTCTCTCTTTCACTCCCGATCCTTGAGTGTCTCTGCTGTCTCTCCCTCGCTTCTGATTTCTGACTGATCAAATATAGTATCTTTCTCAAAAACTTAACCTAAAGTTCATGTTATTTTATAATAACCTCTACGTAAGAGTCGTCAGAATCTTGAGGTCAATCTCTTTTGAAGTATTGTTCATGTTCTACATTCTTTAGTTTATGAAACATCTGAACATACATACTTTTCTCTGTAAATAATTATTTTGCAGTGATATCATTGTATTGTTACAAATATTACAAACATCATGGCAATCGTCAGCTAGCATTCCGTCGGCGTTTTCCTGCTATACTTTACATTCATGATAAATTATTCAGCTGTGAATTTAATTTTAGGTTTGACTATGGTATTTGACTTTACTGTGCCGATTGCGTTTTCATTAATGAATGCGTTCTCTGTTAAGAATCACTTACCTATTATTATTATTATTATTATTATTATTATTATTATTATTATTATTATTATTATTGTTATTGTTGTTGTTGTTGTTGTTGTTATTATTATTACAATTGTTTTGTTGTTGTTGTTTTGTTTGTTTATTTTTGTTGTTGCTGTTGTTGTTAAGTAAGCCTACGCGGTTACATTACCACAGGCCAGATTCTCAATTTTTGTTATACTTTTCATTTCGCTGAATACCTATGTTATCTGTCTTTATCATATTCCCGCGCGTTGCGTAAGTTATAGAAAATATTTTCTCTAGTGTATTTGACTTCTGCTTAGAGAAGATCGACTATTAATACAAAAACGACATGCTAAAACAAAACATGAAGAAGAAAAATGATTACGAATGGTGAGAAGAATTGCAAATGAAAACCAAGAACAACCAATATTTAAACGTCTCTCCAAATTATAAGAAAAAAAGTATGTATTTTAAACTGACACGGTTCTTTTCTCACTGTGATTCGACCAACTAATATAGACGATCTGAAGCCGGAGACGCTAAGACATTTATTTGAAATAATTTGCACTATATTATAAAGCGTATATGACTCTGGAAATTGTTTTTATATAAGCTCAGAAATATATACATATACATATATACTTCCAGGTTATTATTTTTTCAGAGGTTAAGGATCAAATGACGTTTAAACGAGGTTAATGCAAGAGTGCTCAATACTGAATTAGCGCAAGACATTTTTATTGATACAAAAATTTAAAGGATTTTATCGATGTAATAGTAAATGTTATACTTTTGTGATATTCGTATATTTCTATTATTACGATTATTATTTTTATTTCCTTTTCATTATCAATTATTTCATTATTTATGATTTCATTATTTTATAAATAGCATGCATATTTTATTAATTATATTATTAGTATGCGTACTTTCTATATGTTTACTAATTTCTGTTTTTCTGTCGTTTCCTCACTGTTTTATTTATTTTCTATTTTAATATATTCTTTCCATTCATCCTCTGTTTTCGTCTTCGTTCGTTTTCTTTGCAATTTGAATACCACGTGATGTGACATCCTGATAAACATTGTGCTTAATGCTCCTATATAATTTTCATTACTGATTGAACTCTTGTAAAAGCAAATTCGCCAAAAGAGATATCTAGTTACGTGTAACTGACTGAGCGAAACATGCTTATAAATGTGCAGCGAAACAGCAATGCTTGTATAACGCAGAAAAAGCATATATATATATATATATATATATATATATATATATATATATATATATTTATTTATATACATAAGTACATGCATATATGCATGTATAAATATTCACACACACACACACACACACACACACACACATATATATATATATATATATATATATATATATATATATATATATATATATATATATATATATATGCATATTGAATTGCGTCTATCTAAGCAGCATTTGTGTTGTGGAGTTGGGAGTTCATATTGGGGCACATATATTACTAATTATAATGTCTTCTATCCCTCTCATCAATATCGTTATGCATGTATTATTTATATAATACATGCATAACGATATTGATGAGAGGGAGAGAAGACATTTATACAATTTTGGGATGATTGAGACATCATATATATATATATATATATATATATATATATATATATATACTGACTGGAGATGTATACACAAACAATTTTATAAAATCAACAGTAAATCCTATAGAATATAGAGTACAATGTATTGTATCACAGATGGCATGCGAAAATTCCATTTGGTACGCTAGAGTGAGGTCTAAACAAGAGCAGCCAATCAAGCGATTTTATTAAAAATTGATCAAATGCGCGATATCTCCAATTTTGATAACAATGGAATTATGGGAGCCTAAAAAATTATTTGCACCTCATTCAATCCTGGACAACGTTGAGTTTAGTATACACACACACACACACACACACACACACACACACACACTCACACACACATATATATATGTATATGTATATATATACGTATATATACATATATATACATATACATATATACATACACATAATTACATATGCATATATATATATATGTATATATATATACGTATATACATATACATATACATATATACATACACATAATTACACATTTATACATATGCATATATATACACATATATACATGTATGCACATATATACATATATACATATATGTACATATATATATACATATATATACCTATATATATACATATATATGTGTGTGTGTGCGTGTTTGTGTGTGTGTTTCAGTTTTTTCCTACTTTTATTCACTAGTTTAAAGGTCAAATATCTATAGTACATCATTAAAATGACATATAGACGTGTCTGCAACGCACGTCTGATGTGTGATATTAAACTGAAGTCAGCTGGGTTTAACACTGTGCATTAAATTAGCCATGATTGGATCAGAAATGAATTTCGGTCTTTTTGTGTGCTTGCTGATCTCTGTGCAATCAGGTATAGAATTAAAGGAAAGACCTTTGCGACGATAAGTAATTTAATACCGTTAACATATAGAGCAATGTTTCTTTTTTTTTTGTATGTATGTGTATGTGTGTGTGTTTTTTTCTTTCTTTTCTAACATTACAATACTGTTTCATATAAAGTATTCTATAATTACAAACGGCACAGGTGAAAATATCCAGTTATATTCTTTATCTGTTTTATAATGTCGCCGTGCTTTAAAATATTCTAATCATGTGATTCCCTGGCTCGAACGTGTACCCAACAATATTATTATATTTCCTTTATTCAAACTGAAACATAATTAGTATTCTGGTTAATGCAGTTTAGAATAGAACCCTTGTTTTAGGCGATCATTTTAAGGGAGGTAGGTGTTTGTGGAATAATTCGTATTTATGGATCTCTAGTGCACCTGCAGATTTTTACCTTCTATTACACCATATATGATCATAATTAGTTAGTTTGAAATCAAAAATGGTCAATTTTATCGTTTATAACGTGATGTACAGTGATAACGTACGCACGAACGTAGAAATTACTTTAACATATTTATATATTATTAACATATTAATATATTATTAAAATATTAATATATTAGTACAAGATAACATATGGGTGCTTGGACCATAACTTTCCAAAACATGGAGCTGGCTTGATTAGACTAATGGAGTTCGACGAGGTTTTGGATAAGACATGGTAAAATAGATCTGGATCGTTGTTATTGTCTCAAAAAAACATAAAACAACATTTGCCTTGTATTCCATTAATCGTATACAACGTCATGGTCATATCTTCTGGGACCAGGACGGACTAATGATGACCGATTTCCCGGCAAAGGTTACCACAATTACAGGAGCCTATTATGCTTCACTTTTGAGGAAATTAAAGAAAACTATCAAAATCCAAAAGCGGGTCAAAATCCGCAAAGGCACCCTCGTCCTGCAGGACAGCACTCCGGTCCACAACTTGCATGTCGCCAGATCAGAAACACGGGCGTGTGGTTATGAAATCCTTCCCCATCTTCCCTACCCTCCTGGCCTTGCACCCTCTGACATTCAGCCCTTCCCAGCCATGAAGTTGTTGTTGAAACTGCATCAAACAATGGGAGAAATGCATAACCCTGGGTGGTTTCTACGTAGAGAAAGACTAATAGCTGTGCCAAGTTTCATTGCTCTACTACTAGTGGAAGTGCGTCAGGGGCATTACTTATTTCACGCCCCTCGTATATACCCGTTAATATCTTATATGTTTTTATATAGACTGACGTGTTTCGCGGTTGATTAGCTGAGTCTAATTGTGTCAGATATACATACAAGAGTCAAAAGAATGTAAAGAATATGCCGTTGTCGCCTAGTAATAATATATGTTCACATATACATAATTCAACAATGAATGTTTAACTAGATCTAAATAGATACGATGAGGGCGGCATTTTAGTTTCAATAATCAATAAAACATAAATAAGAAAGTTTTACCAGTAACATAGTTTCAGCCTTGGGTATTTTCGGCTAGTATTTAAAACGATTTCAAAGGAAAAAATATTACTATTGAGAAAAGGCGTGAGTCATCTCCATTAATTACATTTAGCGAGGCATTTCGAATAATCTGAGATTATCTCATTCCTTTCATTTTTGTAAATAGATGATTGAGATTTTTTCTTCTTTTTGTCCACTCTTTTCTCGACTGCTGTTTGTTGGATTGTTCCATGTTTCGAAAAATAACAACTACGTGATAGGCACTGAATGCTGTTTGTAATATGATTGTGATTATTCTATCAACTTCTGTTCAAGACATGATGAACGGTGATCTTCCAAACTTGTCCACAAAGCATTTACACAACTTAAGTTGGTGAAGTATATTGTTTATTATGTTCATTATGTAATGCTTACTTTGCACAATGATAGTGTTTCATAAGTCAAGTAGAATTATTATATCTATATCATCTTTAAAAACAAATTAGGAGATGCTGATGCTGGTCTAATGAGAAGAAAATTATAAAAGAGGCCAGAATTTAGAAAAAAACAAGTGAAGCATTCATGCCCCCCCCCTGAGTGCACAGTGAACGAGGCATAAAAAATGACTAAGTCCAACCTTTGACCAACTCCCATTTAACCCCAAAAGCCCCCCTGGAACATCAAATCCTGGTGAAGATGAACAAATGGTGCAGTTTTATGCCTTATAGCATATGTAAATTTGAGTTCTGCACCATGCAAAAAAAAAAAATCAGTAAGTCCTTTATTTGCCCCCTATTTACCCCCCTCCCAAGTCTCCAAGACCTTAATATATTTAAATTTGAGGTCAGCACCATGTAAAGCTACTAAATAGACATACACAGACAATTTTGGGCAATTATGGTAAAATAGTCCGTAAATTGGAGTGTTTTTATTGGACATAAAAGAGCCCTTGGGGCACACCCAAGAGTCATCACGAAGTAGAGACAAATAGAATTATATAGAAATCAGTTAGTTACAACTTTTCAGAAACTTTTATTAAAATCCAAGGCATCAATTCTTTTTTAATCAGCACAAAAGTGTCAATTTTAGCCATTTTACCCCGAGAGGATACCCGCAGTACAAGCGGTGTTTTCTTGGAAAATCAGTTCTGTTACTTTGTTACCTATATCATGTGCAGAATTTCAAAAAATTCCATGGTGTAGTTATTGAGAAAAGTGCGAACAAACGAACAGACTAACAGACGGACGGACAGACGGACGGACGAACGAACGGACAAGGGTGAATTTAAAGGCGCATCCCCCTTTAAGAGACGCTCCAAGAAGATGAAAAAACAAAGAACGACAAACGAAGAAGCAACTATTTTTGGTATTTCATTTTATTAATAGAATTAAATGGAAGCAAACGTAAAACTAAAATCAAAGCAAAATGAGAAATTAAAGAACATTATTTCCAAAACATAACTAATCAAAGTAAAATACATTTAGAAGTTAACAATAACTCCTTTATATATCGTTTATTCGCGTGATTAGAAGGTATGAAAAGAGGAAGTTAAGGAACTGCTATGTGCACTCCTTAATAGAACAGAGCAGTGGATGTTTATATTGAAAAAATGTATAATTTATTATAAACGTCTACCTCTAGTTTATGATGATTTTTCTAGCCGGAATGAAGAGATGTGCTATATATATATATATATATATATATATATATATATATATATATATATATATATATATATATATATATTCATACTGCAACGAAAAATCACAATACTAAAATCTAAGAATCCAAAAAATAAATATCAAATTAGAATGTAAGCACCCCTACCCTTATTTCAGAAGATTACTGATTCTAGTAATATATATATATATATATATATATATATATATATATATATATATATATATATATATATATATATATATATATATATATATTGCAAGAATTAGTGCACAGATCGTCATATAATGATTAGATCCCTCGGACTGATGTCAAAAGCATTTAATAAGAATAAATGTTTAAATTTCAAATGTATCTATCGCGGTTAACGATGGCCGAATAGTTCGGAAACTTGCTAATGAAGCCATACGTGAATTCTGTTGCCGGGGTTCGAATCTCTCGACTGGCATTTATCGTGACACCCCGCATTGATGTTTTCCGAAAGGATAAAACACTAGTGTCTGTAGGTATTTAATAATTATTGATGTAAATCACCCCCGCATATATATATATATATATATATATATATATATATATATATATATATATATATATATATATATATATATATATATATATAATTGGTTTATAGACAGGGCTAAACAATATATTGGTATATATAGTTTGATTTGCTTATGTAATAAGGAAAAAATCAATTGAGAGAAGTGTTATATCGTATTTACACCTTATTCTTTCGAATAAAATTTTGAGGATTATAAAGTAGCTGTTATATAGGGTCGGGATGGACGCGGGTATAACAGGGTAGAACTAATGCACCTAAGTTTAATATATATATATATATATATATATATATATATATATATATATATATATATATATATACTGCTGATAATGAATTCAATTTCTCTAACGAAATATTTTCTTTAGATCTTCTGTATTTTTTTTATATTTTTTGCACCCGATGTTTCTCCTGGTAAAACTCTTGCATATTTGAAGTCTTTTGAGATATGAAAGTGACTAATATCACCCTCACAGCTGCAAATACAGGAAGTCTGGTTATAATGTTTTTCCGTCCTCTTCCCAATATCCACATCGACATTTAGGGTGACACGGGATGACAGGTAACGATTGATTGATAAAAACAACACACTCACCTATTGATGCGGAGAAAGATCTTTGGAAGGTGATGCAATCTTTTTGGGCGTCTGATAGGAAAATAGTAAGATTGATTAAAACATGGCGAGAAAAAAACGTGCAATCTGAAGTGACAGTTGTCGACCTCTTAGTTCGTATGTAGGTACGCAGGAGAATTGATATCCTATTTTTAGACTTTGGCCAGGAACTGATGCATTCCCAAATTTCTAGAAAACTACTTAGCCAATTTTGGGTTTAAACATTGAAATTTTACATAAAGTGTATTAAGACATGACGAAAACTTTTGAATCATTTTTGGGCGAAAATGTGGCTGCCAAGAAGTCAAATTCGAAAAAGTTTACTATGACATAATCCACTAAACTTCTCCACCAATTTTCGGTCTAAACACTCGAATGTTTTAGATGTAGGTTACCTTAATATGAGTAAACTTCTCAATATATATATATATATATATATATATATATATATATATATATATATATATATATATAAATCTCCCCTTGCATTTATTTCAGATCGTTTTAAACCATAGCAGCAAGTTTAATCTCACCTCAATCAAAGCCAGAGTTTTCAGGATATATATATATATATATATATATATATATATATATATATATATATATATATATATATATATATATAGATAGATAGATAGATGTTTTTATTTGTTTTTGTTAGCGATACTTTCTTGAATGAATTCAAGTATTTATACGAAATTGCATTTTTACCTACATGCGTGTTGGGAATATTTTCCCTTTGACCAATTTGGTACCCCCTAAATGGGGAGCGGCATATATATTATTTTAAAATATAATTATCCACTGGCACGTGTTTCGTCGTCCACGACTCATCAGAGTGGCTGAATCTAGCGAGATTCGAAATCGGCACCTTTTTTCAATATTTTCCTTATACAAAAATCAGTCTATAATATATCAATAATATGAAAAATCAAATCCTCAAAGTCTGATCAGATCCAAGAGATTAAAATTATATATATATATATATATATATATATATATATATATATATATATATATATGTATATATATATATATATATATAACTACTTCATTTATTCACATAAATTTAATATACGAAAGTATAGATTTATGCGTAAACTTTAAGTATTTACTTCAAAAGTGCTCAATACGTAGGTAGAGCTAGTTAGTAATTTATAAAATATATATGGCGATTAAGCTACACTGAATATTCTGCGTTTCATCCAACTATAGGATATATGAACGTTGACTACCCAACCGAATACGTGACACTCTCCATGTCGTTGGTTGGTCTGTCAGGCCTAAGCTTGAAATAGCATTTTCATCACTGAGTCTGCAGACTGAATGCACGCTTTTTAGTTTTAAATAGAAATTTATACACGGAGTTGCTCGAGAAAAAAAAATAGCAGTGTCCCCTTTTCAAATTTCGAACACTCTGGTCTCCCTCTTACTCTCTATGTAATTCCTCTCCATTTCTTTCCCTCTCTTTCTTTTTGAAAACTAAGAGCAAACACCAACACTAATTACATAATTCGCATTTTAGTTTTAAAACCAACATAATTAACACAATTGACACAAGGCTAACTTATTGGATTACTAAATAGCTCTTATATATATATATATATATATATATATATATATATATATATATATATATATATACTAGCAGAAGTATCTGTCGTTGACTGGGTACAGAAATAGCCTACAGAAAATGGACTGTGATTGATCAAAGTATGATAGGTTATGAAAAGGAGGGGGTTGTAAAGAGATAGGTTTTGATACTCAAAAATTTTACCCTAAGCAAAATATGATGAAAGTAAAGATAATTTTCGCGAAAATATATTTTTTTATATCAACTTTCTTTCCATTCGTAGCCAAGAGTAACCAACAAGATGATGTTTCCTTACAAGGAAAAAATGTTATATAAATAATAATATAAATATACAAGAAATAAATGTTACCATAATCAGTAAAAGTTACTTTTATGGTAGAAAATTTCATTGGTTTGTATTTTTAAGTAGTTTGTAAAAAAGAAATACTTTTTTTTAATTCACGAACCGATATTAAAAAAAAATCATAATCGCAGCGACTTTGAAATGTTGAGCCCCATTTTCAATTTGAAGGAGGGGCACCTGAGCATTCTGTGTTTACAATTTAAGAGAGTTCCGTCAACGTAAGGAATATTTATAAATATACTAGCTGTACCCGGCCACGCGTTGCTGTGGCTCAGTTTGTTAAAATGGAACACATGTGAAAGTAGAGAAAAGTTTGATTCTTTTTGTCAAGAGAATGTACAAATTATTTTTTTTAACAGATGTTAAGAAAATAAACAGAAAAATACTTCCATCATTAATTATGCAAAAAAATAAATAAAATGTTGATTTAGTGTTTCAATATGCTTATAAATTACGATAAAACTTGCTGAGTATGCACTGTTTTACGGTTGTTGTAAAAATGGAACGGAAACTTAAATTTCGCTTCATTTTAATATTTCTTAATTTTTTAATTGTGCCTTCCCAAACGAATATAATCAAAACAGTAACATTCAACAATTGTACTTTATGTATATAAAACACAAAATGGGTGTTTGTATTACTGTACACATAGATTCGAAAAAGTTGTCAAAAAACAAATATATAAAAAATAAATGTTATCAAAGGCAAGATAAGTTACTTTTCTGCCAAACTGGATATATTTTTTGTGTTTTTATTCAATGTAACATATTTATTCAGCTCGAAAACATACAGTGTTTACCGATGTATTCGAAAATTCAAGATAGCGTCTCACACCCTCTTTAACACCGTAAGTATGGAAAAAGGTGTTATACATAAAAAATTATACTAAATATTATTAAAAACCCGCCGAATATATGTCAACCTATGTCACGGTAACATATATTGAGCGAGTTTTTAACAGTATTTTATCCGGTTTTTTATTTATAACATCTTTTCCAACAGTTACCGTGTTAAAGAGAGAATCAGACGCCATCTGGAATGTTCCAATACATCGGTAAACACTGTATGGTTTTCGAGCTAAATAAACATGTTACATTGAATAAAAACACGAAAAATATATCCAGTTATCATTACGTGTAATTATATTCATGCAGATATTCTACATGTTTTATCCTTTTTTATTTATTTCAGGCACAAAATGTACAATGTGGCTAGGCTAGCACCTCTTCGTAGCTGGGGGTTTAACCTACTATCATTGCCTTGAGAGTCGGCAGTTCTAAACTCTGGCCATTAGATCGGTGCTCGCAAATTACTTCATGAAATGCTCATTAAATAAACACTCACCCACTGCTTTTATAATGCATTTAATAAGGTTGAAATACATTTACAAGTGCCCTACCCTTGAAAAGGCTTGAAAAAGTATTTTCTTTTATATATATATATATATATATATATATATATATATATATATATATATATATATATAATGAGAGAGAGGGAGAGAGAGAGAGAGAGGCAGACATACACCACACACACACAGAAAAAGACAGGCAGAGTTTAAATTTCCTAAAAGAGAGTTTAAATTACAAAAGGAAAAATCTAAATTATCTACTAGATATTATCTGCCGGTGTTTTCAGTCTTTCTGCACGAGAGATTGTCAGGAGAATTTGACATAAAGAGAGTCCATATTAAAAATAAACCCTGACCAAATACTGAATGTACTATCAGATTCCAAATCTACATAACTTTCTTTACCTGACTATACACTTTTTCATGCGACGAATGGTTCATTTTCTTTTCTCAGAGATATTAACTCGTGACGCTGCACTTGAACAGATTGTTTCTAGTTCTAAAATAGATTATAACCAACAGACGAAATGAAAGATATACTATAGCATAAGATGATTAGTTAATTGGTAATGGTAAAGTAATGTTCTGTTCTGCTTTATTAACTAAACATTGTTGAGAGCTTAGGTTGTAAACTCTAAAATGGACTCCTTGAATTTCAGAATTTCAGGAATGTACAATGTAAAAAGAATATATATATATATGTGTGTGTGTGTGTGTGTGTGTGTGTGTGTGTGTGTACCTATTCATAATAGGGAGATACTCTTACGGGTACCATTTATTACACAAGAATCTCGGTTTAATAAAAAAAAAATCGTTAGAAAAGCACAGATTAGTTAAAGGGACCCTTACCGCCATAAAATTCAATTAAGAAAACGTTAGTTATTTCAAGCTCAATTGAAATCTTTATTTGTCTAATCTGCGCACATTACTGTCCACATTTTCGTATGACATTAACCTATACATAAATTTATCAATTTTGGCAAGGAATTAAGCTAACTGTATAAACATTAAACGACCGATCTTATCTCTAGCGTCGTGGTTTATTGACATTAACAATAGCGCCCATAATTTTCTGATTGCCTGTGGAATCAAAATGAGACCCGGTCACGGTAATTAGTCGGAGGCTGTGTTCAATCGACCCTCCCGTTTAAGTAATGCCGCTCTTCAACGTGACATTTTCCCAAACGGCTAGTATAAATCTCAACCGATCTTGCGATTATTATTTTATGGGACTTAGAGAATGTTCCATGCCGTTGCCGTGTTTAGCTCAGACTTGATGCGCAACCAACGTCTAGTCTGTGTCTACCCATCCGAATACGCGACTCTCTTCGTGTCGTTGGTTGGTCTGTCGGGCCTAAGCTTGAAATAGCATTTTCATCTCTGAGCCTGTAGAATGAATGCACGCTTTTTAGTTTTAAATAGAAATGCATACGCGGAATTGCTCGAGAATAAAATTATTTTCAGGTGTTTCCTTTTCAAATCTCGAACTCTCCCGTCTTCCTCTTTCTCTCTCATTTCATTCCTCTCTATCTGTCTCTTTCTTTCCCTCTCTTTTTTGTTTAAAATAAACTCGAACACAAATACTAATCACATAATTCGTGTTTTAGATTATGTGGTCGATAAAGTAGGAAAAATAGTTTGTTAAGTTTCCCATAGTATACATCCGAGTTCCTGCCTTTTAAGATAGGACAAGAATCATACTTATTCGATTTGGGTGTCAAATGTTTTAGTAAATCATACAAACAAATACATATCTCTCTCTTTTGTAATAAACTAGCCTGGGTGCCCGGCGTTGCCCAGGTGTTTGGAAGTGTGTGTTGAGCAAAAAAAAAAAAAAGTGATAGTATGCAGGCACGTATCGTAAAGGAGGAAAAGAATATGAAAAAAAAAATACATGACGTCTTTGCTGTTGCGCCCATCGCCAAACCGGAAATGCCGTAGGTTTAAATTAAGGCTACGCAATCGAAAAGCAGGTAAGATTTTCGAAAATATCGGCGGAAAAACGACTCCTTCTTGTAGAAAACTGTTCAGGTGAGGGTGAAGTAATTGATGATTAAACCAACATGGCTTAGATTTTGTATATGTTTTTTTATAAAGTGTATATCTATTTTGTATATGTTTTTTTATAAAGTGCAGCGAACTAAGTATTATAATATCCGTAAGATGCACAGCTATGGATTAATAAGGATATATATATGGACTCTGATTTATGAAAGTATGATAGGTTATGAAAAGGAAAGGTTGTAAAGAGATAGCTTCGAATTTGGGGGTATCAAAACAAAAGCAAAATATGATGAAAGTAAAAATAAAATAGATAAACCCCATTATTTATTATACCATACTTGTTCACACTGAAACATTTATCACAATATTCTATGCATCTATCTGTGACATATTTCCATTCTATGGAGGTCAGATGCGAACGAACACCCCATAATTTTATTATACCATATTTCTTCAAACTGAAACATAATTATCAAAGTATACTTACGCAGATAGATATAAAAAGTCTTGATTAAAGTGTGTGCCTATGTCCATTCTAAGGAGGCCAGGAGCGAACGCAGACACAACAATTTTATTATACTATCCCTATTTAAGTTAAAACATACTTATCAAAGTATTTTTATGTACATCTATATCAAAAACACTTGTAAACGTTTTTTTTTGTTTGTAATTTTTTAATATTTTCCATACTTTGTGAACCAGGCGCGAACGCAGACCCTACAATCTAAGGGAACCATCGTTCTGCCAGATCAAGCATACCCATTTCTGTGTCTCGATACATCTTCTATCATTATATGTAATCATTTTTATTTTTAAATAGTCAAGCATATAGGAGCCTATTCGTGACCAGACACACACACAGACATTCAGCCTTATATATATATATATATATATATATATATATATATATATATATATATAATTTTAAAAGACAGTAATCTATGTACACGCGTTTTTCGGGGTCTTACCTCTCTTCAGCGTAGTTTGACTGTTGTTAGGACTCGAACCCGGGACATTATGTATTTCAGTCCAGAGTCTTAGTCCATCACGCTATGATGCTAGACTATTTAATGTTTAGTTTTATCGTTTATGCATTAACGTAGATTTTGTTGTTGATTTTTTAAACGATATTGAGATCCTGTGTTTTCTTAGAAAATCGCCCACTTTTTATTTTGATTTATTTTTTTATTGTGTGTCTGTGTGTTTTTGTATGTATAAATATATATATTATATTTTTATATTGTTTTATTGTCAACAATTTATTTAGGAGAGTAAAAGTTGGATGTTTTTACTTCATTTTATAACCTAACGATTGAAAGGCAAAGAGAATATTGATTTCACATTCGAATAACTATGTATCTCATTTGGACATGAAATGTTATTCGAAGAAAATGACGCCTTGGTTTCCGAGAACTTTGTACTATATTAAAATTAACAACGAAAAATGCAATGCCATTTTAACTATCACGGAACCCATACCACATTAAGTAATAGATGTGACAGAAAATATGAATTAAATTGTACTGTTCTTTATGTTTGAAATATAGGTGCACGAGCTTAACTACGAAAATTGTTTACATGGCAGTGCAAACGAAATTAGAGAATCTGACAAGAGATCGGCTCACATTGCTCATGATATAAAAATACACTCGATGTTGTAATGCTAATAATTACATGATGGCATAATCGCGTTTGACACACCGGTTCCCGTTAGATCACTGAACTTAATTAACGATGAGCCTGGCCAATACCAGATGGGTAACCACTAGGGACTTGTAAGTGCTATATATGCTCTCCGATTATCTCGGCTTTGTTTACAGTAGTCTTGGACTATTCCTTGCCACTGGACTCAAGCAGTACCGATTCAGGAGAGGTGTGGTTGGAGATTGCAACTATTGCCGCATAATTACACGCGCAGCTGCCCCTACAGTGGGTATCCGTTGTCTTTCGAGACTGAACGGAGGCATTAATTAATGTGAATAGGAAACATAATGTTGTAATGTTATTAAAATGCTTAAGGCACACTGGATTGTGCAGAATGACATATAAATAAGAAATTTCAATTGAGTGATACAAATAGTTTGTCAAAATTGATCACATAATCCGAAGTGCACCACAATGGATGGTTTTTTTTTTGTTTTTTTTTTTGTAAATTCATTCTTAACGTTGAAAACGCTGTTGTAAAATATAAGTGAATAGAAGCGAACGATCTGTTATAGATGAAGACATGCGCTGTTAATATACTGTTTCCGAGATACTAGAGCGAAATGGAATGCATGGAATATTGCTGGTGCAACAACGTTCAGTTTAGGATGGAAGAAAATCTATATAACATAATAGGTTCCGCGTTTTCTATCAAGGGTTATGCCCTTCATCTTCGTCGCAATCTTTTATTTTTGGGTGAAATTTAAATTTCTAAAGCGTAAGTGCTCTATAGTTATATTCAAGTGGAATTATTGACAGAATCATCATGAAAGTTTAATAGAGTCCTCAAGCCAGGAAAGTCTATGTTATTTGTTTTTGTTTTTGCGATACGTTTTGAATGATTCAATTATTTACAAAAGTACATTTTACCTAAATGCGAGTTGGCAATAATTTTCCCTTTAACCAATTTGGTACTCCCATACAGGGAGCGGCATATATATTGCTTTTGTTAAATATAATTATCCACTGACACGTGTTTCGTCGTGTACGACTCATCAGATATATATATATATATATATATATATATATATATATAAACATATATATATATTTATATCTATCTAGATATATCTATATATATATATGTGTGTGTGTGTGTGTATGTCTCTCTCTCTCTCTCTCTCTCTCTCTCTCTCTCTCTCTCTCTCTCTCTCTCTCTCTCTCTTGGGAGTTTTGTAACCCTGGATAGTATATAAAAAATTATAAAAAATTAATTTTCATACTTTGTCGAAAAATTATTTTCGCAGTAAGTCATTTAATTTCCTGTGATCACTGAACAAATATGCTTTCTCAGACTACAAATAGTCCTATGTTTTCAATTGTTTACTATGAACCTGCGTTGTTAACAGTGTTTATTCAAACATTATAGCTATGCCTATTTGTAAAGATGTAAGAAAATAGATATTAGTTCACTTCTTTTTGCAATGGCATCACTGTTCTAATGATTACGCTTTTAATAATAAAAAAATCCTGCATGCTGATTATTCACAGGAAAAGAATAAAACATGTTTGGATGTAAATATAAAGTGAAACACACACACACATACACACACTCACAAACATATATATACATATATGTATATATATGTATATATATATATGTATATATATGTGTATATATATGTATATATATATGTGTGTATATATATATAGGGAGAGGGAGAGAGAGAGAGAAAGGAAGAGAGAAAGAGAAAGAATGATAAAGGGAGAGAGTGTGCAGCAATACAATAAGAAAATGACAATATAACAAATACATACATATGTATCAATTTATAAATTAGAACGATACATCAATTTGGAGGGGTAGGATAAGTGAAACTCCTTATACCATTGTATTTCAAAACCATACGCTTTTCATCAGAAAAGGAAAGAATATGCTAGATACTGTGATAGGGATGCGACGTCTAGCGATAGTTACATTAGGAGCGAAATAATTGTGCAGTGAGAGTTAAAAATATTTAGAGTGTTTGGGGAGGAGATGGGAGAACTAAATTGATCTTTTTGCTATAGTAGGAATATATACATATATATAT
The DNA here is from genome assembly GCF_053919585.1 of Euprymna scolopes. Lineage (NCBI taxonomy): Eukaryota > Metazoa > Mollusca > Cephalopoda > Sepiida > Sepiolidae > Euprymna > Euprymna scolopes. The sequence continues at coordinate 79,043,417 of NC_136487.1, read as the reverse complement.
GTGTGTGTGTGTATATATATGTGTATATATATATATATTCATTATAATATATACATGTGTATGTATGTATATACTTTTATTATAGAGAAAGAAAAAAGTAAGATATGAACAGAAAAGGGAATGTATAAACTATATAATGCTATCTTATATAACGTTGTTTCTAATTGTTTAACAATAATCCCTTTTCTAGATATGTGTACGAATTTAAAACAAAAAGCCAATTATATATAAATATATATGTGTGTATGTGTATTTGTGCGTGTATGTGTGTGCCAAGCCCAGGCTAGAAATGAATTACCACGTCACGTAGCGTTAACATTTTATTATTAATAGACACGATTAACGGGAAGATGTTATTTTGAACTGTGACAGAAATGCCATATGAATCAGAAAAAGTTGGACGAACACCTATAAGCCAACAGAAAATGGACTGATTTATGAAAGTATGATAGGTTATGAAAAGGGAGGATTGTAAAGAGATAGCTTCGAATTTGGGGGTATCAAAACAAAAGCAAAATATGATGAAAGTAAAAATAAAATAGATAAACCCCATAATTTATTATACCATACCTGTTCACACTGAAACACTTATCACAATATTCTGTGGATCTATATAAAAAAAAAAACCTTGTTAAACTGTGTGACATATTTCCATTCTATGGAGTTCAGATGCGAACGAACACCATATAATTTTATTATACCATATTTCTTCAAACTGAAACATAATTATTAAAGTATACTTACGCAAATAGATATGAAAAGTCTTTATTAAAGTTTGTGCCTGTTCCCATTCTATGGAGACCAGGCGCGAACGCAGACCAACAATTTTATTATACTATCCCTATTTAACAAAAAACATACTTATCAAAGTATTTTTATGTACATCTTTATCAAAAACACCTGTAAACGTTTTTTTGTAATTTTTATTTTTTTATTTCCATACTTTGTGGACCAGGCGCGAACGCAAACCGCACAATTTTAATGACCACCGTTCTGCCAGATCAAATATACCCATTCCTGTGTCGATACATCTTCTATCATTATATGTAATCAGTTTTTTAATATAGTCAACCATATAGGAGCCTATTCGTGACCACACACACACACCCATACACACACATGGTAAGATTTATATTATATATATATATATATATATATATATATATATATATATACATATACATACGGAAGCAAATAGGAAGAAAAACGACAATATATATATAAATATATATATATATATATATAGATATATCTATCTATATATATATATATATATATATATATATATATATATATATAAGAAGAACCTAAAATCCATCACTATGAATTTGACCATAGCAGTTTCTTTTTTTAGACAAATTCATCGAGTTTTTAAACCTTTTTATATTTGACAAAGGGATGTTTTCCCGAAAAATCAAAGACATTAACCTAGCGACCCCCCCAAAAAAAGCAGTAAATCCCTATTTAGTGATTTTCTATGTGATGTTATATACGACTTTTAAAAATAAATAGACATACAGTATTTCACAATTCTACAAGATTTTCCCCTGTTTCTCTATTTTTGTGTATTAAACACTATCCTCGAGTGTGTATCGTCCTTCTGTGCTGTGGTTTGCAAGAACAATATTGCATGAGGATACTTTCCCTAGAAGTAAACCCTGACCAAATATTCAAAATCACATAATATTCGCAGCCCAAATAAGATCTCCTCACGATGGCTACCCCACATTGGCTTTTTTCCGAGGAATGGTGCACCTTCTCCAAGTGATGTTTCCTCAAGTCATAGCGCGAAGCTGGATACTCCACCAGACTAGATGAATTCTTGTCATGGAATGCAGTAAGACCAAGAAACCAAGATGAAAGATATACTACAACATATGAAAATAGTAAATGGGGAGAGGAAAATTATGTTCTCAATTTCTTTACTAACTCAGTGTTTAAGAGATAAGGAAGTTTAATAAAACATTCGAATATGCATGTATCTGATATAGAGTTCAAGTGCTAGCCCCAGGTCGTGGACCCCTTGATTTCTGAAAATTTCGACTGAAGTAAAATAAAACAAAAATGTAACCCACATTGCTATAGCCTTCTATTAAACTTATATTTTTTACCCACAATGCATCAAGCAAACTAACTTATCCCTTATATATATATATATATATATATATATATATATATATATATATTAATATATATATATATATATATATACTGTCGATTACTACAAATCTTTCTATCTATCTATGTATATATATATATTAATTTACATAATTTAATGTGTATATACATGCATATATAATGTTAAAATTAATTATCAAACGATAATCAATTCTCTCTTTGAAATTCAACTCTGTGCTAATCACCAGTAGAAAACAACTTTTTATAAATAAGTAAACCCACACATATAAATGCATACACACATTATGTGTTACTGTATATATTATATCATATCGATGTTCATAAAATGTATGTGATTATAAAACTATTTATCACTATCTAACGTGCTTTCTAGTTATAAAATTCCTATCAATACAGTAGTGATTAAGAAATAGAAAGATATATGACTGTAAGAGAAACCGATATATTGATACTTCTCAAGCTAATTCAACTGAAATTGTATCGAACCGAGTTTCTATTAGTTATCACATTGATTTCTCGTTAGTGTTTCATGACAGGTGCGAGTAAGATGTTTATAAATGTTGTACGTCGATTGCGATGCAGCCAACTATAAACATCGTGGCGTAATAGATAATTGGAATCTTAATGTCCGGATTTGATGGAAATCCCAGTCTACAAAACACATCAGGCTCAGATGTTATTGATTTGCGAAAAAAAAATATGTGAACTAATATATTTACACAGATATTGTTTAATAGCACGGAGGGTTTTCGGTTAATGAGCTTTTTTTTTTTTTTTGTAAATTCTCAATTTTTAGAATGGTCGTTCTTATGTCTCGGCCGAAAAAAAAAACAGATTGACGAAAACGACTACGGAATTGTCCTACACAAATACGACAAATACAAATAATGACTATTCAGAGAAAATTGAAAAATTAAAAAAAATTAATCATCAAGCAAAACACTCCGTGCTATTTAATAATATTTTTCTGAATAAAAACATGCTGCCTAGATACGAAATAATAATCATATATATATATATATATATATATATATATATATATATATATATATATATATATATATATATATATATATATATTATTATTATTATTATTATTATTATTATTATTATTATTATTATTATTATTATTATGTCAGCTCCTTAAAGAAATTTTTTCATATCGTTGAGCACTTTCAGTAATGTTAAGTCGGTCAATTTAGCTCTTATGAATAGATCCTCGTAAAACGATTAGATCACTTTGACTGACGTAAAAACAAATTTAAAAATAAAAGAAAATGTTTAATTAAACGTTATTTATGTATGTACGTGTGTGTGTGTGTGTGTGTGTGTGTGTGTGTGTGTGTGTGTGTGTGTGTGTGTGTGTGTGTGTGTGTGTGTGTGTGTGTGATAGTCGGCACTAGCACTATTCGGGTTAACTGGCGTTATCCATACAATGAGTTTTCCCGGGAGTATAAAATTCACAAGCGGTCCCCATTCGCATGTATATCCCCGTTAGGGGAGATGACAAAGTTTTCACAACTCTTGCAGGGAGGTGTTGACGTATATACAGCGCCTGGAATTCCCATATATGTCAGACATTTTGGTAATAACTAGGGTCCACGTTGCCTACATTCGGTAGTCTGACGGGAACCGGTGTGTCAACCTGATTATACCGGAATACATATATACATATATATATATATATATATATATATATATATATATATATATATAGTCTTTGAAGTTTTTAACCTCTAAAACTATACACATTTTTTTTATCATTCGTTAGAAAACCATCTAGTCAGTAAGTTATTTAATCACCTCCAATCATTGCATCAACTCGCTCTCGAATATATATATATATATATATATATATATGTGTGTATAAATATATATATATGTCTATATATACATATATATATATATATATATATATATATATATATATATATATATATATATATATATATATATATATATATATATATATACTAACGAAAGTACCCGTCGTTGACTGGATTCAAAAACAGCCTACAAAAATGGACTCTGCTTTATGAAAGTATGATAGGTTTTGAAAAGGAAGGGTTGTAAAGAGATAGCTTCGAATTTGGGGGTATCAAAACAAAAGCAAAATATGATGAAAGTAAAAATAAAATAGATAAACCCCATAATTTATTATACCATACCTATTCACACTGAAACACTTATCACAATATTCTGTGGATCTATATTTAAAAACCTTGTTAAACTTTGTGACATATTTCCATTCTATGGAAGTCAGGTGCGAACGAACACCCCATAATTTTATTATACCATATTTCTTCAAACTGAGACATAATCATCAAAGTATACTTACACAGATAGATATGAAAAGTATTTATTAAAGTTTGTGCCTATTTCCATTCTATGGAGGTCAGACGCGATCGCAGCCCCTACAAGTTTATTATACCATCTCTATTTAAGTTAAAACATACTTATCAAGGTATTATTATGTACATCTATATCAAAAACACTTGTAAACGGTTTTTATTTTAATTTTCAAATTTTTTATTTCCATACTTTGTGAACCAGGCGCGTACGAAGACCCCACAATTTTTATGAATCATAATTATGCCAGATCAAACATACCCATTCCTGTGTCTCGATACATCTACTATCATTATATGTGATAAGTTTTCTATAATAGTCAATCATATAGGAGCCTATTCGTGACCAGACACGCAAACAGACGTTCAGATTTATAGTATAGAAGCTATATATATATATTGTAATTTTAATAATTATAATACTAATTAATAAACAAAATAAAATTTTTAAAAAACTAATACAAACCAAATTGTAAGCGAAAAACGCGAGATTTAAACTACGTCACTTTCTTACAAAAAGAATAGAGAGATCCATCTCTTCCAAAAATGGACATAAATATGAGGGCAAGTAAACCTCCGTCTGATAAAGATGCGACCATTTGCTGCGGTAAATGTGTGTTTGAAAAACGAAGGATCTAAATTAGCTAACTAGAAATAAATATATTAACCGAGAATATATAAAAACACGCACTTTAATCGATTCCGTGTAATCCCCTAATGAATCTTAAAAAGAGTTAAACGCGGTAAATTCTGTGTAGCTTAATTGCCAAATGTAATATATATATATATGTATATATATATGTATATGTATATATATATATATATATATATAAACAACTATTTATATATATAGAATGAGAGAAATAGAGAGAGAGAGCGAGATAGATAGATAGATAGATAGATAGATAGATAGATAGTCATCCCGATACATTTTTTTCGCCCTTTTGAATTTTATTACTTTTTCTCATTATTTCAATTTAAACCGTTGTCTCTTGTGGCGTCAAAGTCCATATAGATCAGTCCCTTGGTTCAATTCTCTATAAAATAAACTATAAGAACATCAAAATCAATTAATTTGCTACATTAGTTAATCTCCTTGACCTTGATGTTCAGTGTTCCTGGTTTTACTTGGTCGGTGTCGAAGCCTGTATCTGCTGTAGTTTGAGTCATCTCGGCTTCAGGTCAGCTTTGACGAGGCCATCCTCGCCATCATTGCAGCAAACCTTGAGGCGTTTCTTACCGTCAAGCCTTCTCAGTCGCTTTCTCACACACCACGTCACCGATATCAACATCGCAAGAAGAACCATTATAACACGATCAGCCGGTCTCTGACGTGTGACTGGCTTCACTTGTTACACTAAAGATTACCTCTTCACTCTGGTGACATTCTGGTTGGAATTTTCTTTCTCCGTCCTCCGAACCACCTTGTTGTTTGATGGAAGCATTCACGGCAGACTCAATAAAACACGCAATGGTAATATTTATGAGAAATCTTAACTATTGTATTTCTGTACATAAATATATTACAATATTTTTCAATGTTTTACAAAAAGGATTAAAAGCAATTAATACATAACATTTAAAAATTGTTAGACTGAACTAGCTACATAGATAGTCCTAACTAGTGCTGATGGAAAGGGGGTACCTCCTCTAGTTTAGTGAGAGACAGAAACACACGTGCTCACCCCATGTCATCCGGCCGAAAAAAAGATTGATCTAGAATGGGAATTCTGCAATTGCATTTCTTTGTATCTCTACGCTTATGACCAAATCAGCACGCGGCCATCTTTAGAGTGTGATAGCAACCGTAGTACTGAGATATAGTACCACACCATTATTATGCGTATCATAATTTATGCCACGGTTATCCTGCGCTTTAACATCCCTTCCTTCTAGCCTAAGCTGCGGCTCTAAAGTTTACATTATCTATTTCCTCCCTACACAATCTCATCGATTACAAACTTAACTTTCTCATTAAAATTGTTTTGCCTTTTTTACGACGTGAGCCAGCGTCGTTTAACCTCTAAAAACTAGAAGATCTAGTTTTGGGGCCTAACACGTTTAAACAGCCTTTATAAATAATATGAAAGAAGACATTTTTGAAAGAAATAAGAGTTGGGGATCACTTTTCTATATAAATTTAACGTAAAATGAACACCTACTCTTTGGCTACCAAGCATTCAACGAGACATGTCACCTCTACCATTTTTCCAGTTTGGTGATTGAGGGGGAAGGGATGCAAAACATGACAAATACAATTAGTTTTTTTGTTTTTTTTGTGTGGGGAAGAATAACATTTGAAACATAAAATGAAGATAAATGTTATTCATTTCTATGAGACATTCCGTACTTTCACCTAACAATTTCATAAACACAACCAACCCCAAAATATGACAAATTCAATTTTGTTTTTTTTTGGGGGGGGGGAGGCGGGGGATTATATTAGAAACATAAAATTACAAGAAATTTTATTTAATTTTTTTTGGAATTATTTTTTGGTAGATCTTCATTTTTCTTAGAAGTTAAACGACGCTGGATCGTGCTGTGAAAAATTACTACAGAATCTTTGACTTCTTCGAATTCAAATTTTTAAAAATAAAAAGCCCCTCCCCTCAAAAAAAAAGAGGAAATCGAAAAAGCCCCGTTTATAAACGTTATTTTTTTAGGTTAAAAAATCGTGAGTTTTCTTAGGACAGTGACAAAACTAAGTTACCTTTTTACCTTCATCCGCAATCCACGTTCATGCCTGCCTACTTCGCTATTTTTTCGATCACATGGGCATTCGCTGCTATATTTTTTAGGGGTGGGGAGTTGACTTTCCAGTGTTTAATATCCGGAGAATAGTTTCTTCTCTTTACATGCCTTCTGCCGAAATATCTGGTGGAGAGGGTATCAGGTATTTCTTCTTTTGGGGGCGATTATATTTACATGTTTTTATCCGTTCTTTTATTTTTGAAATTGTTGTGGGGGATCCACGTTCTCCATGATGAAAATGATTAGTATAACAGAGGTGTTCCAAACGAAACTTGACGTAAACCCAGACAAGCCGGGTATCTGTGCTAGTATATTATATATATATATATATATATATATATATATATATATATGTATATATACATATATATACATGTAAATATGTATATATATATATATATATATATCTACAAAGCTTAAACAGTACTTTCTATTTGGCCATATCTTCTCCTCTTACAACTTTCTCTCTCTACACTCACATCTCGTTCATAATACCGAAGAAAATTTATAGTAAGTTTGGAACTGTTATTCTTTTCAAAAGTTTTCTTTTCAAAATATTTTTTTTTGTTTCTTACAGATCACTAAATAAAAATTGATTAAAATAAAGAAATAAACTCGTGTAATTTTCGAATAATTTTATGCATACTTATATGCACACATATATATAATAATATTGAATCGCATATAGAAGATATTTCCGTTAATACTCGTAATTTATAAAAACATGCACATAAACATGGAGGAATTTTAATAGAAAAGTAATTTAATTTAATGGCTGTTTAAAAGTATTTTATATGTAAAACATAACATTTAAAACTCCTAAAATATATAAGAAAATGATTATAATATGTAAGAGGATAATGTGTATACTTCTAATGTAGAATAGCATCCCTTGCACAGAAAAAAAAAATGAACAAATGGGAAAAAATTAAGAAATCTCTCAAATTAATGAAAATAAATTGTTAATGTATTTTAGCTAAATAGCAGCAAGAGGATTTTGTGTAAACGTAGAAATATGCATAAGAGAAATATACATAAGAGAAATATTTATTCAGGTAATAATTATGTAATATACACACACACACACACACACACACATATATATATATATATATATATATATATATATATATATATATATATATATATATATACAACAAAACAAATCTTATGTATCAAATAATCGAATATCCGTCTTTTTTCACAAGTTCACAAGAGGCACTCGATGGTTCAAGCTCTAACAATAGCTAGAGAGTTTGATGTGGATTCCAGATGCCGATGTCAATAGGAATATATATATATATATATATATATATATATATATATATATATATATATGACACACAGGTTCTCGCAAGATCACCGATATTAAGCGAAAGATATGTCTCGCCAGCTCCACATAGAGCGCTTACACCTCCCACGTGGCCACATATGTACCGCGCTGAGACGTTGACGTTTCCAAGTTGGTAATTGTGGCGCGTATAATTTACTGGGATGCGCCACCAGTTTTCGTTTTTACGCGCATCTACACGAGGGATAACTCTGTTGTAAACCTGCGGTCTACTTTGCTTAGTGGCAGCCAGTACACCGCCAAAGAGTTGCAGTCGCAATACAAAGTCTGATTGGTTCAGTAGAAAGATTTTACCACTTTATACAAATCGACTGTGTGAATTATTGAAGATCTTAATTTTTGCGGTAAAGCTCATACGTCGAAATCGACGAGAGAGTCCATCATATATATATATATATATATATATATTCCTAACCTTCTGGCTTTATGGAGGGGAAACTAAAACTTGCTGGTATGGTTTCAAATGCTCTGAAACAACAGCAAAGGAGAGGCTTGATTCCATATATTTTTCATGTGTTATATCGTCCCTTTTTTTTAAATGGAGTACGATTAGGAATATCTCCAGTATCATCCTTATACACTGTTAAATCCCAAAAGGTGGAGATATAACATGAGAAATATTTGGTATCAAGTCTCTCCTAGCTGTAATAATCTAAACATTTGAAACCATAACAGCAAGTTTATTCTCCCCTCCATCAAGTGGGTTTCGGGAAATATCAGATATCTTGTAATTCATATGCAAAACTAGGAAAACACATGACTATAATTGAAACATTTTATGGTTGTTAAAAATGTGCCAAAATAAGCTCTGGATGATGGATTATTCCCTTAATGCGAAACCTTAAGGGCAAATGTCACATAGCTTACAACATAATTCAAGTCATTACTTTTCCAACGAACCTTCATTTTTTAAATTCTAATCAGTAGTAGCTGAGATTTAGAACTCATCAAATTACCAGAACTGGTCGTATATCTTAACATATACGGATATATATATATACTGAATATTAAATTGACTATCGAAATGCTCATATGTGTGGTTTTATCGGACGACACTACATATAAATTTGCAGGCTTTTGGAAGCTTATAATACTATTCTATATTTAAAATTTTATGACAATTAGTGAAAAAAACTTTTTTTCCAATCAAAAAAATATACCCTTCATGTGTATGCATAGTATATTGCAGGCCAGCTTCAGTTTTGCTTCTTCGATTTTCTCTCCTGTGGCATTGCCAACCCACTAATATATATATATATATATATATATATATTTTACAAAGGCATCACCACATTATCAAGGCCCAGAGGCCACTCAAGGATAAGGGTTAAAGAGTGTACAGTAGAAGTTGGTCAATACAGTAATCATTAGTAATGAAAATTTGGTAAATTTAATAACTTATATGGAACGGCTCATCAAGAACTTATTTACTTTAGACTTGAACACAACCATATTGTAGTCAGCCGGAAAGCAGGAAAACGGAAGACAATTCCACAGGCGTGCAGTTCTAAGAAAGAAGCTTTGTTCATGGAATCTACGTTTAGGTTTAGGCACAGATAAAGAGTGGGGGAAATTATTGATAGTGTTTACAGCTAGACGAGTGTTTCTTGTGAAAGTTTGGCGAGGGGGGACCATAGATTGAAGCTCAGTTGAACACTTTCCATGAAAATAACGATACATCAGAGACAAACTCGCAACATCTCTTCTGTGAGATAGAGGTTGCAAGGAGGAGAAAAGGACATCTCCTACGAGGCTACGAAGTCTATTTTGAACTCTATCAAGGCAGGACAAGTCCTTTCTAGCAGCTCCTGCCCAGATGTGGCAACAGTATTCCATCCTTGGACGTACCTGGCTCTTATATAGGTAGAGAATAGCATCAGCAGTGAGATATCTACTGGATCGATAGAAAGATCCCACCATTTTTCCAGCGGCCTTGGCAACAGATTTGATATACGTGTTCTATTTAAGATCAGGAGTAATGGTCAAGCCCAGAAGCTTGTCAAAACTTGAGGCCTCCTGAAGACGAGAGCCATTCATTTCAATTGATGACAAATGTGAATTAGAATGTTGATGATGTAAAGAGAGAAGCTTGGTTTTAGATGCATTAAAAGTAACCAGCCACTCCTTTCCCCATTGTACTACGTGCTCAAGATCAGAGGAGAGAGAATTGGAGAGAACTTGGTCGTTTACTGTCTTAGATGTGGTACCATAAATGGTAGTGTCGTCAGCATAAATGTCTACAAATGATGTAAGGATATGATTTGGAAGATCATTAATGTAGATCAGGAAAAGAGTTGGGCCCAGGATGGATCCCTGAGGGACACCGGCATTAATACTGTGAGCTTCTGATTTTTGCCCCTCAACTACTACTCTTATGAACCTATCAGAAAGAAATGATTTAATAATTGAGAAGACTTTTCCAGCTATACCATAGCTAGCGATCTTATGAAGTAAACCTTTATGCCATACCCTATCAAAGGCTTTAGATATGTCAAGAGCAATTGCCCTAGAAAGATTGCCACCGTCGAGAGATTTGCTAATCCTATGCGATATAACTGTAAGGACATCTGCTGTAGATCTAGCAGAACGGAAACCATATTGAGTGTCACTAAGAAGGTTATTTTTGTTGAGATGTTTGATTACTTCTGTATTTAACACAGATTCTAGCAACTTACTCATGACGCAGAGGAGACTTATTGGCCTGTACTGAGAGGGGGATGAGCGATCACCTGAATTCTTAAATACAGGGCATACTGATGAGATTTTCCAGGGAGATGGGAAACTATTCTCCTTAAGACAACGTTTAAACAGTTTTGTAAGTATGGGCGCTAATTCAAGTTGAAGTTTTTTGAGTACTATAATTGGAATACCATCAGGGCCAGTTGCTTTACTCGAATCAAGGTTTTTGATTAGCTTGGCAACATCACGTACAGATATACGTATATCACATAGCGTGTTTTCTGATACAGGAGGAAATATTGGAGGTTGGCGGTCTTGGTCGCAAAGGGTAGAATTAGCTGCAAAGTTCTTGACAAAGAGTTTGGCTTTGTCTGATGCTGACGAGATTACCTCAGGTCCATTGATAATAGTTGGGATGGAGCACACGCTTCTATTCAGGATTCTGTTTGCTATTTGCCAAAACTGGTGGGAACCAAGCCTCTGCTCAGCTACTTTGGACTTAACAGATTGAGCATACAACACTCTATATATAGAGAGAGATATATAGATATACAGATGTATTAATATATATATATATATATTAATATATATATATATATATATATATATATATATATATATATATATATATATATATATATATATATGAAGCTCGTGACAAGGATACGTCCAGGATAAATGTTTTCGCATACTTCTTTTCCTTTAAGGGAACTTTCTTTAAATAATATTCTATCGTTAAAATGGTTTTTATTCAAGAAGTCTGAAGAAAGGCTGGTTATGTGAAAATTTTCAAACGCCACAATGCTTGAAATTGTCCAACTAGTCTTGAAACAATTGTAACTTAAAATGAAATACACTTTTTACTGCTATCAATTCCTTTTTGAAGTCTTGGTTTTGTTAATACAGTATATATATATATATATATATATATATATATATATATATATATATATATATATATATATATATAAAGTTTGCTAAGTTGGTCATTTATTTAATTTCAAAAAGTAACCATTGAATTGTTGCTTCGTTTGCGATTAACCAGTCTGCAAATTTATTCCTTTTTTGCATTGTTAGCCACGTACTCATCTTAAAACATATCTAAAAACATAGACAAAACACCATTTTGAGCAACATACCCCAAAATAGACTTGGATTCTTTTTTTAAATTGAGGTTTATTTTTTTTTTTTAAGGTAAAACATTTAATTGGAAATAAAAACAATCTATTAGTAAGTGTTATATACAGAATGTGTACTGTTTTAAGCACATTTTTTACCAATATTCACATATATATATATATATATATATATATATATATATATAAAATATATTTTAGTCATCGACATACAGACCTGTTTCGTTGTTTCACAAGTCATCAGTGCCGCTAGACTAACACCTCTCCCAAGCCGAGGATCGAACCTAGGACCGTCGTGATGACAGTCGGCAGTCCTACCCCCTGACTACGGAATCGGTGGCCGAAATTAAACTGTCCGAATGCGTATTTAAATAAATAGAAGTATATATATATGTATATATATATATATATATATATATATATATGTACATATATATAACATACATGTATATATATATACATGTATGTTATATATATGTACATATATATATACATATATATACATATATATACACATATATATACATATATATACACATATATATACACATATATAAACACACACACACCACACACACCCACACATATATATATATATATATATATATATATATATATATATATATATATATAAAACGAAAAGAGAAAAGTTGTAAGCTTTTATACATTTCGTATTCATTTTCATGTATATATATATATATATATATATATATATATATATATAATTATTTTTTTACTATAATAATTAAATACCTACAGACACTAGTGTTTCATCCTTTCGGGATTCTTCAGTGCAGGGTGTCACGATTACTACCAGTCGAACGATTCGAACCCCGCGACATCTCTGGCTCGATTAGCGGAGGCCGTATCCATTCGGCTACCATTAATCATGTGAAATAGCGTTGAATTTTTAACATTTTAATTTAAATGTTCATTACGTCAGACAGACAGTGATCAAATCGTTATACGATGATCTACGCATAAGAGCTAAATTGACCGACTTTTTAATTCAACAGAAAGTGCTCAACGATAAGAAACGTATTTCTTAAAGGGGCTGTCATAATTATTTTTTTACTATAATAATTAAATACCTACAGACACTAGTGTTTCATCCTTTCTGGATTCTTCAGTGCAGGGTGTCACGATTACTACCAGTCGAACGATTCGAACCCCGCGACACGAGACATCTCTCGATTAGCGGAGGCCGTATCCATTCGGCTACCATTAATCATGTGAAATAGCGTTGAATTTTAAACATTTTTATTTAAATGTTCATTACGTCAGACAGACAGTGATCAAATCGTTATACGATGATCTACGCATAAGAGCTATTTTTTTTTTTTTTTTTTTACATTTTCACCCCAAACAAGGCACATTGCCACTTTGGTGTAGGGGGCTACTATCAGGGGAAACATCTACTGGGGTACTATGTAGGGATTAGGGCAACGAGATGTTGGTTCACGTTGCGCTTGAACTTATGCATGTCAGTACAGTTGGGGAAGCAGTGATCCGGAATGGAATTCCAAAGTCTAGCAGTTCTGGGGAAGAAACTACTGGAGTAGAAAGATCTTTTACATCTAGGGATCTCTACAATGTGGGGGTGGGATTTTGCAGCTTGTCGGGTCTGTCGAGGGTGTTCACGTCGTGGGGGCACAAGTGCTTGCAGTTCTTCAGAGCATTCACCATTATAGTACTTGTAGAACAGGCAGAGGGATGCAACGTTTCGACGATGGGACAGAGGCTGAAGTTTTGATGCCAGTTTAGGGCCTATCAGATTTGCGACTCTCTTTTGAACCTTGTCAAGGAGCGAGAGACTAGTAGCCGATGCACCGGCCCAAATATGACAGCAATACTCCATACATGGGCGAATAGTGGCCTTATAGAGGTACAGGATACTTTCGGGTGTTAAAAGTTTTCTAGCACGGTAGAGAGAGCCCACCTTCCTTGCAGCGGCCCTGGCAATGCCCTCGATGTAACTGTTCCAACTCATGTTTCCAGTGAACGTTAGGCCAAGGAGCTTGAGAGACGTACTCTCAGATAAGGAGTTGTTGGCCATTGCTATAGGTGGTAGAGAAGGTTTCTTGTAATTATTGAATGAAACCAGTTTTGTCTTGGTGGCATTGAACGTTACCATCCATTTTTGTCCCCATTCCACTACTGATTGGAGGTCATCCTCTAGTGTTTCTGCCATTACTTTAGATATATGTTCGTTTGTTTTCCTGTCGTGCCTGCTATAGAGTGTGGTGTCATCAGCATATATCCCCATCTCAGAGGCAATCTTGTCGGGGAGGTCATTTATGAATATCAGGAACAGCAGAGGTCCCAGGATAGATCCCTGGGGCACTCCCGCATTTATATCATATTGTTTATATGTACGACCGTCGAGGACAACCTGGATTTTTCTCTTATCTAAGAAGGATTTAATTACGTTAAGTATTCTACCAGTGATACCGTAAGATCTAATCTTCCTGAGGAGACCCTCATGCCATACCCCGTCAAAAGCCTTAGATATATCTAGAGTTACCGCTCTTCCCTCTCCCGCTTTGTCCAGTGAATGGTATATGCGTTCAGAGATTACAGTGAGGATGTCTGCCGTGGAACGGGCTTGTCTAAATCCATATTGACGGTCGGTCAGAAGTTTAGCATCTGTAAGGTGCTGGACTAGAGCATGGTTAATTAAGGTCTCAAATATTTTGGCAAAAAGTGGGAGGAGGCTAATAGGGCGATAATTTAATGGGTCAGTTCTTTCGCCAGAATTCTTGAATACTGGTACTACAGAAGCAGTTTTCCAATTGACCGACTTTTTAATTCAACAGAAAGTGCTCAACGATAAGAAACGTATTTCTTAAAGGGGCTGTCATAATTATTTTTTTACTATAATAATTAAATACCTACAGACGCTAGTGTTTCATCCTTTCGGGATTCTTCAGTGCAGGGTGTCACGATTACTACCAGTCGAACGATTCGAACCCCGCGACAAGAGACATCTCTGGCTCGATTAGCGGGGGCCGTATCCATTCGGCTACCATTAATCATGTGAAATAGCGTTGAATTTTTAACATTTTAATTTAAATGTTCATTACGTCAGACAGACAGTGATCAAATCGTTATACGATGATCTACGCATAAGAGCTAAATTGACCGACTTTTAAATTCAACAGAAAGTGCTCAACGATAAGAAACGTATTTCTTAAAGGGGCTGTCATAATTATTTTTTTACTATAATAATTAAATACCTACAGACACAAGTGTTTCATCCTTTCGGGATTCTTCAGTGCAGGGTGTCACGATTACTACCAGTCAAACGATTCGAACCCCGCGACACGAGACATCTCTGGCTCGATTAGCGGAGGCCGTATATATATATATATATATATATATATATATATATATATATATATATATATATATATATATATATATTTATATATATATATATATATATATATATTTATATATATATATATATATATATACATTTATATATATATATATATATATATATATATATATATATATATATATATATATATATATATATATATATGAAAATGAATACAAAATGTGTAAAAGCTTACACCTTTTCTTGTTTAGTTTCATAGAGGTGACGTGCAGGTTTAGAAATAATATTATGAAAAAAAAAATAAATACATTTTTACAAGTACATAATTTTCGACCAATCCTTCAATCTTCATCAGTGCAGTAAAAGTGATGAACATATACGGGGAAAAGGAGAAAAGAAAAGGAAGGAGAAGGAGGAGGTATAGCTAATGAGAATGTTCCACGTTAGTTTTAAATACATATGCATATACGTACAGAAATAAGCACACACAGTGCATATAGCCATATAAAAGAAAAATTAAAATTACAGCGTAAATAAATATGAAGAGACGCGTCTTTAACTGCCCAATATTTTGAATTCCAAATATATTCTTTATTCCGAGAACAAGAATTCAAAGGATATAAGACGTTATGCGGAGAGACGCTATATATATATATATATATATATATATATATATATATATATATATATATATATATATATATATATATATATATATATATGCCAATGCAGAACAGTGGGTGCATTTAGGAGATATGGTCGTCCAGTTTTGTTAATGGCGACATAAAATCGACAAAGCAAACTTCAAATCTTTTACGACAGTTAACCTTTCTTAATAGTACCACTATCTCTTTGTGGTTTTAGCGTTTTTGTTTCTGAGCTAAAAATGATAGAAAGCTAAATTTCAGAACAACTGTCCCTCACTCCCCCTGTCTCTATCCATCTCTCCCTCTCTTTCTCTCTCTCTTTCTCTCTGTCTCTCTCTCTGTCTCTGTCTCTGTCTCTCTCTCTCTCTCTCTATATATATATATATATACATATATATATATATATATATATATATATATATATATATATATATATATATATATATATATACCGCGCCGAATCGTAGAAAACTCCAGGTTGGTTTCTGGGGTCGCGTTACTTCACTGGGAGAGATGCACCCCCAGTATTCATGTAGAAATGCATCTAAAAGAGGATGATACTTTGATGTAAAAGTATTTTTTTACGAGGGATTTTTCTTTAATTTTATCATTCTTATTTTTACAAATATGGCGGTTATAGTTTTTTTTTTGTTTGTTTTTCTATCCAGGTCGCTATACATGTTGATTTAAAATTGAATTTGTAAATTGATGGAAATTACTGAACTTATTTTCAATGTAAGCATATTCTCAACTAGAAACGCGATCAAACAATTACTGACCATTGACCCAATCATCTAAGATTTTTTGTTTATCCAAAACTGAATCGATGCTAACATATCAAGATGTGTAAGATTGCTGGCATCTTGAACAAAAACGCACCAAACATTATTGTTATGCTTGTGTTTAACCGAATCACGTTATTGTTATGCTTGTGTTAAGCCGAATAACATTATTGTTATGCTAATCACGTTATTGTTATGCTAGTGTTAAACCTAATCACGTTATTGTTATGTTTGTGTTAAACCAAATCATGTTATTGTTATGCTTGTGTTAAGCCTAATCACGTTATTGTTATTCTTGTGTTAAACCGAATCACGTTATTGTTATGCTTGTGTTAAGCCGAATCACATTATTGTTATGCTAATCACGTTATTGTTATGCTTGTGTTAAACCGAATCACGTTATTGTTATGCTTGTGTTAAACCAAATCATGTTATTGTTATGCTTGTGTTAAACCTAATCACGTTATTGTTATTCTTGTGTTAAACCTAATCACGTTCTACAAAACAGACAAAAAAATAATACTTTTCATTTACCACCAAATCAAACATCAATCATAGATGTATTCATCGGACTATTGTTCTCATCTTTCGGTCGATATAACCTCCGATCTTCTTCAGGTGTATCTTGTCGAACTCGAGAATTTGGACGGAATTTCGTGCGGAGCCCTTTATTTACTTCACGGGGATAGTGTGCTCTTGTTCCGTCAACCATGACTGGATAGAAGTCCTACGTAATTCGCAAATGTATTTTTTCGGTCGCCCATACTGTTGATTGGACCTTCAACCTTCAGGAGAATATCACTTTTATAATTGATTTTTCACAGTACTCTAACCACTGCGCCACAGCTCATTCCCGAGTTCGAGAAGATTCACCTGAAAAGGTCGGAGGTTATATCGACTGAAACATTGTGAAAATCACACTAAAGATGAGAACAATAGTCCGATGAATAATAATACTAATAACCAATCCTCATCTCAAAAATTCAGAAACGTCATATCAATCATAGATATTTGAAGATATAAAGAAGTTGAAGACAAAAACTTTTACCGAACTGATCGGATTTAACATTAAATAACTAGAAAAGATTGATATGCGATGAATCGATGCAATCAAATCATCACTGGTAATCCCATTAAGCGTTATCTTCAATTGAACTTTCGACCTTGAGAAGTTGATTTACTTCGAAACTTCATTAACGAGAGTAATTAATCTTTTTATATATTATACGGCTGGATAAACTGCAGCGAGAGTCCTTAAACTGACTCGAAAGACGATCGCTTCACTACGATCAGGATAGAATTATAACGCCTGACAAATATTAAGGCTTGATAACGAATATTTTTAAGAAAATGAGTGTTCTAAGTAATGGGAAAAAGTACACGTTCTGCCACAAAGAAGCAGAGATTGTGAGCCATTTGACTTTCAGCTGTAAGGTTATGTTGTGGGGGGAGCTACTATACTACCGGACACAATTGAGTGTGTAAATATCTTTACTGAACGATCGGTATCGAACTGTTCTTTCTTGAATCAGATTTTTTTTCAATTATCGTGTATCGATACCTATCGTAGGTATTCCGATAAAATCCATCTAATATATCTTGCAGACACACACATTACATTTGCGTGAAATTGCTAGAAAATTGGCCCAGTAGATTTTGAATCAATAGGGAACGAAATACACACACAGAGTGTATTTTATATATAAGTAGATATACCATCAGTTCTATATTTGTGAATTAGAAATGCATTCATGCTATCTTTAATGCTGTTTGAATTTTATATGAAAGAACAACTGCGAAATACGTATGGAATGATGGGGTGCCGAGTTAACGGAAAGGTTAATGGTGAGTCGCCGAACGTCAACGACCTGTAGCATTAACTTGAATGGAACTAAGTTAAAGTTTTCGTTGCGTTGACAGCGATTTTCATTCAGAGGAAAACGAGAGCATAATCGAATGTAAATATAATGAAAAGCGGAAATGGTGGCAACATAAAGAACAATAGAGAAATTTGAACAGGAAACCGGGAGAAGATTAGACGAATTAAGAGGATGAATTGAAGGAGGTGAGGTAGACGATAATATGAAAAATGAGGAAAGAATAATATGAGAAGAAGTAGAAAAAGAAGAAGAAGAAGAAAAAGAAGATGAAGATGAGGGTGAAACAGAAGAAGATGGAGAAATAAAGAAAAAAGTCGACGACAAATAAGAACACAAAGGGAAGCAAATAAATAAGAAAGAAACAAAAAACAGAAAGTATTATTATTATTATTATTATTATTATTATAAATAATAATAATAATAATAATAATAAATAATAATAATAATAATAA
>NC_136487.1:78981406-79018906 GCF_053919585.1 Euprymna scolopes | reverse complement strand
GTCGGTCGGTCTGTCGGTCTGTGGGTCGGTTGGTCTGTCCGTAACACTTTTGTGCTTGGCCTTTTTGGTTATGATCAAAGGTCTGTTGTTAATAGATACTGTTCTTAGCATTTTAAGTTTTTCTTGGCCTAAACATCCCGGTATTATACCTGTACCAGAGGAGCTTCGCCATGTGGGACATCCTCCTACCCACCAAGGAAGATGCGGAGAGACTCTCCCTACAGGAAATTAAGTATGGGAGAACAAAACTAAAGCCCGAATACCAGGGCAGGACAAGGACCCGGGTGCAGGTATTCAATGTACCTATGCAAATATCAGCAGAAATCCTGGGATCCTTCTTCACACAGTTCGGCGAGGTGGAAAAAATAACCCCAGTGCGGTCGAAAACCGGCATGCACTTGGGCAGCTACACTGTGGCCATGAGGCTAAAGAAAGAAGGCTTCCAGGCGATACCAGCACAGCTGACATTTAAGGAGGCAACTATGACAGTAGTAGTGGAGGGGCGTCGTCCGCACTGCTGGTTTTGCCAAAAACAGGGTCACATGGCCAAGAGCTGCCCTCAAAGGTCAAATCCTACTCAAGTGACACTAAAGGCGGTCCCAACCTCTGAGACAGCACCAGTGTCCAAACAGACTGTCACAACTCCTGCAACCAGAGCACCAACCCCAGCACCGAGGAAACCCAAAACTGTGCAGGAGCCCAAAGGGGAGGAATGGATCACGGTAATGAGGCGGAAACGGAAGCCCACAATCCCATCTGCCACCGTCCCACAACCAACCCAACAACCGAGGCAGCAACAACAACAGCAGCCTCCACAACAGCCGCAGCAACGGCCATGGCAGCAGACACAGCAGCAACAGCCAAACCAGCCGTTGAACCAGCCGCAGCAACAACATCAGCTGCCGCGGCCAATTCCACAACCAATGCCACGAAAACAGCAGCAACAACAAAAACAGCAGCAGCAGCAACAGCCAGAACAGCAGCAACAAAAACGGCTGCAGCAACCAGAAAAGCAACAGCATCAACCGGAGAAACAACAATTAGAGGAGCAGCAACAACCAACGGTCCCCACACCAATTGAGACGGGGATCAAGCGAAGAAAACACTGCTCCTCTGAGGATGAATCTGCTAGTGAGAGGGAGAGGAACTCAACCTCACCACTCCCCGGTTCATTCAAAAGAATAAAAAAGAAAAGGAAAGGGGAAGAAAAGGCAGCCCCCACTCCCTGTGAGCATACACCACCTCTAACAACAACACAACCCACTTCCACCCCCATACCACATACTGCACCAACACTAGACACCGCACTAACACCAACACCAACATCAGACACCGCACCAACACCAACACCAACATCAGACACCGCACCAACACCAGACACTGCACCAACACCAGACACTGCACCAACACCAACACCAGACACTGCACCAACACCAACACCAGACACCGCACCAACACCAACACCAGACATCACACCAACACCAGACACCGCACCAACACCAACACCAGACACCACACAGACACTCGTCCCCACACCAATGCAAATTGAGCCGCCATCCCAGAAAGAAAAGAATGAACCCGGGAGGGGGAGAGACCCTTCAGATTCTCCCACTTACGGACTCACTCCAACAGGGACTCTCGCCCTCGAAACGAGAGAGGAACTTTGTTCTGTAGACCCCCTGCCTGTGGCAATGGGCGTACCACACCGGCAGAGAAAAAATTTAAAACCTCTGCTGGACTGCCAACAGATAGGGGGAAAAGACGTTAATGTCCCCTCTAATTTCCCGGACGCCCCACGGCTAACAACTTTCGTCAGGCTTCCTGAGGCCTGCAAAACCAACGTGTGGACAATGCTGGAAGCCGCTGAAGGGGCTGGTCCGGGAATTGAACTGATTAGGAAAAATGACCCTTCCCTTGAGGAACTCGCAAAACAATGCAAGGGAAGGGTCCCAGTGTTGGTCCATCCGTCACTCTATAGGGCCCGTAAATTGACTTACCCTTTGGATGTCGGCGGCATTGTGAGAGAAGGTCAGGACATGAAAAACCTGACCACCTTGAGCATTGCACACAACGTCGGTGTCCTTTCCCCGGCTGACTTCGGAGCTGAGTGTAACACACCTTAAGGTAGGTACCATGGCTTTGAATTTGGCTAGTCTGAATGCGAGGGGCTTGAGATCATCGGGCCGGGCGGCTCGCCTCCGGCACGACCTCTTGTCCCTGGGAGTGGATGTCGCTGCGATTCAGGAGACGCATTTCGTTTCCTCTGTGGACTGTCAGGTGCTGGCCCGAGACTTTGAGGTTTTCTCAGCATATGGCAGCCCGCGGGGGAAGGGAGTTTCCGTGCTGGTTAAACGTACCCTGTCGGCGACGGTCGACGTTGTCCATAGAGATGCAGTGGGTAGGCTGGTTGTGGCCGATGTTGCCGTAAAAGATTCTGTGTTTCGGGTGATTGCGGTTCATGCGCCCAGCACCGCTCGTGAGAGGGTCTCATTCTTCAGTCAGCTTGACGCGTTTGTAGATTGTCGGAAGCGGGTAGTGCTAATGGGGGATTGGAATTCCATCTTAGACCCCGACATAGATAAGGTAGGAGGCGGAGCTAGAGGATCGGAGAGGTGCGAGTCCAGCCTGGCTGATCTGATGGCTAGATGCGGTCTGGTCGACAGGTTTCGGGTCGAGCATCCAGGGCGGGAGATGTGGACGTGGACCAATAGTGTTTCCTCCTATCCAAATACTTATTTGGACAGGATGTTAGTTAGGAGAGGCGAAGTAGACTTCTTATCTTGTCCCACGTTCACTTGGCTAGGCCAGACGGACCATAAATTAGTTATGGCCCGGCTGAAGCTAGGAAATAGGCCTAAGTTAGCGGGGTACTGGAAGTTAAACACCTCCCTTCTGGAGATACAAGACTTCCAAGATCAGTTAAGAGAATTGATTAAAAAGGCACTAGTGGGGGCGGTTACCGGGAGTAAGTGGTGGTTAGGTCTCAAAGCCAAGATCAGAAGCTTCTCCGTCAAGTATGCCCAGCGCCTCGCACTAGATAAGGCCAAGACGAAGAAGAAGCTAGAGCAGAAACTAGCCCAGGCTACGGGGGAGGGTGATAGGGTTAGTCAGGAACTAGCTAAGCAGGACCTTCTACGCGAGACTAGCGAGCGTTACGAAGGCCAAGTAGTTAGAGCTAGGCTTAGAAAGATAGGCAACGAAGCAGTCAATTCTGATGCAGACGTGCGCCGTGAGGTTTCTAGGCGTGGCTCGGACAAATACATTGCAAAAATCAAACATCCGAATGGACGCACCCTGGAATCGACTCGGGAGATCTGCGAGGGGTTTCGAGAACATTTCGAGGAGCGTTTTACGCAGCAGCCCGATCTTCCGGTCCTTGAGTTTAGCGACTATTTGGCCGACTCTCCCCGCCTCGAGGCGGCTAGAGCGGCTGGTTGCGAGGGCCGGGTGACGGAGCGGGAGGTCTTTACTGCGCTGAAGCAGGTCAGCTGTGACAGATCGCCAGGACTTGATGGTCTGCCATACGAACTGTACTTGAGGCTGTCGCCCATGTTTCTGCCTCTTCTGACGGATATGTTCAACCATTGGTTTGCTCAGGGATCCATCCCAGGGCAGGTGACCAAGGGAGTGATCACATTGCTGAAGAAAGGTGACGGGCATGGAGGGGAAGAGTTAGACGACTACAGGCCCATAACTCTGCTAAACACAGAGTTGAAGATTTTGGCCAAGGTCCTGTCGAATCGGCTGCAGGTTGTTATCGACGAGTTGGTTGAACCGGAACAGAACTACGCTGTGAAGGGGAGATCGATTCAGAACAACTTGCACCTGATCCGCATGATCCTAGAGGGGGGAATAGATGACGACACGGAAGCCGCGCTGATAAACTTAGATCAGTCCAAAGCTTTCGATAGGGTCGACCATCGTTTCCTGGCATCTGTCTTAGAGGCCGCCGGTTTTAAACCAGACTTTTGCAAGTGGATCTCCATAATGTATCGACAGCCCATGGCTGTCGTGCAAGTGAACGGAAAGCGCTCGAAACCCTTTGTTATCTCTCGGTCGGTTCGTCAGGGTTGTCCGCTGTCGCCCCTGCTTTATGTCCTGGCTTTGGAGCCTCTTCTCCGCAAGCTGAGACATGGGGAGGCAAATTCGGCCCTGCGCGGAATGGCTCTGCCTGGCGGCTCAGCTGCCAAGGTATCCGCGTTCGCCGATGATGTCACGATCTTCGTGTCGGGCTTCAGAGACATTGAGGTCGTGTCGGAGGCACTCACACAGTACGAAAGAATTACAGGGGCCAAGATAAACCGCAACCAGTCGGTAGGACTGCGGTTGGGCGCATGGAGTGGCAACGCAAACCTCCCTGCGCCCTTCAGCTGGACAGATGGCCCGGTCCGGATCCTCGGCGTGTGGTTCGGACCGGGTCTCCAGCTTGACAAGAATTGGTTGGAGGTACGGTCAAAGGTGGAGGCTGCAGTCAATTCGTGGCTTCCTAGGAAACTTTCCTTAAAGGGTAGAGCTGAGGCGTGCGCCACTTACGTCTTTCCTCTCATCCTTTACCGACTGGCCGTACTTCCCCTGCCTGCACAACACCTAAAAGCTCTTGTCGAACTCTTGTCCTCGTTCCTTTGGGACAGAGGAAGACACTGGGTGAGCAGACAGGTCTGTATTCAACGTCCGTGTGAGGGAGGCTTGGGAATGCCGGACTTGAAGTGTCATCGAGATGCTGAGAGGCTGGCCTTCCTGAGCCACTATATGCAGGAGGACCAACCGTGGCACCCCGTGGTTACTGCCGCCTTCCCCGACCTCGTTCTCTACCCTTCCATCGAGAGCCGTCGCAGGCCGCGGGGAGAATCTGCCTACATGAAAGAGTGCCGAGCCGCGCTAAAACGACTACCAAGGTCCAGTGACCTTGTGACTGCTACCCGTAGGGAACTCCACAGGGATCTAGTGAAGGGGGCCGCTGACGACCCGCTATGCGCGCGTTTGGGGTGGCAGCAGAGTGAGATCCGCTCCGCGTGGAGCTGGGCGCCAGGTTCGAGTCATCTGAACAATTCGGAGTTCTCTCTGACCTGGCGATTGGCCCGAAATGCACTTCCACTCAACAACATACAATGCAGTTCTGGGTTTCTGGAGTCGCCTGATTGTCCCCGTTGTGGGACAACGGCTGTGGAAACTACGGATCACGCTTTCTTCGATTGCCGCGAACTCCGCCAGTACTGGTCGTATGTCAGTGGGGTGACGGCTCGCATCGATCCTGAGCATCCTCGCCCAATTACTGTATCCAATGTTGTGGACAACGTGAGGCCGCCGTGGGACCGGGAAAGACAAATGGTCTACGTTACGATTCTGGCCGTGGCGAGAATGGTGATTTGGACGTCGCGTCTGCAAGGTTGCCGGGGGGTGTTGTCTTTTTCTGATCAAGATCTGATCGCGTTCTTTAAACACCAACTACGGGTGAAGATCAGATGTGATAGAAGAAGGCTGCATCGCGCGGCATTTGACAGAAGATGGATACATGTGGCAAGTCTGTGTGTACGAAGAGGAGCCAAATTTGAATACGTGTTCCCCGCCTAGGTGTGGAACGCGCAGCTCTGTAAAGTTAAATTAAACAAGTAGTCTCTCAGCTAGCTGAGTGTGTGTTCCATCCCTCCCCGATTAGGAAGCCTCCAAGATCCCCATCCCCTCTTACCTGCAATTTTTGTTTTCACCCCTTCCTCTAAATTTTACCCATCTTGGAGAAAAAGAAATACAAACTAACCTCCATCCCTTACCCACAAAAATTTTCTTTTCTCCATTCACCCCCATCTAGAGGGCATCCCCACCTAGAGACTGACCCGCAGAAGCGAGGTTCCTTTTACAAACCTAGTGGAACGGGCAGTCTATCAACTAGACGGGGTTGGGAGGGTCCTACTAATCACCTTTTTATTTTTTCTTCCCCCCGCCCTCGACACAAATGAATTATTGTACCATTTTATTGTTATCTTTTTTGTTTTTACTCGTCAATAAAAAATGTTTTAAAAATTGGGAGTTACTAGGAAGTCCCACAATATGAAAGGGTGAATGCGGTATTATGGTGAAAGAAGATACTAGCTGGGAGAAACTTTTGACTTTGTTTAGTTCTGGAGTGACAAGGATGACCAACGACCCCCAAAATCCCCCCTTTTGAGTTGGCCATGTGCCTAAGTTTTTTGTTCACCGTTAATTTTACTGTATTTTTTAACATGAATAAAAGATTTAATATCTCAAAGTGTAGTATCTGTTCCGGCAGATACTGCAAGCTATGACTAGCAAAGACCAGATGTGGGGGCAACCCCACATGCCTGACCTTTAACCAGCTCCCATTTCCCACCTCTCGGGAGCTGGTCCCCTTTTTCCCTTCCCCCTCCCTTCACTCCTCACATTAAAAATTGGCCTTGTGCCTAATTTGCTCGGTGGGGGAGCAAATAAATACCATCTGTTCCGGCAGATACTGCAAGCAAAGACCATATGTGGGGGCGACCCCACATATAAGACCTTGGTCAATGTAGGGGCAACCCTTCATACCAATTGTCACTATCCAGCTCTCCTACTCTCCGGGGAGTTGGTCACCATTTCCCATTCACTCCTCACATTAAAAATAGGCCTTGTGCCAATTGGCTCTGTGTGGGAGCAAATAAATACCGACCCTTCATACCAATTGTCATTATCCAGCTCCCCTACTCCCCGGGGGTAGGTCCCTATTTCCCCTTCACTTCTTACATTAAAAATCGGCCTTTTGCCTTATTTGCTCGGTTGGGGAACAAATAAATACCCTTTTCTTGGACTTTTTACTAAGATCAAAGTGTAGCACATGTTCTTACTACATGCCGTACTTATGTTTGTACCTTTGTGATAAAAAGTGGAGGATCACTTTTCTGTATTAATTTAATGTAAAATGAGCACCCACTTTGCAACCAGTCAGTCTCAAAACAATTCAAGTCATTCTCCAGATCATTCAAGTTGTTTTTGAAGGATTCCAGTTATTTTTTAAGCATTCAAGTCATTTATGGTCATTCAATTCATCCATAAGTTCATTAAAGTCATTCTAAGTCATTTACTTTTTATTTATTTAAGTCATTTCAGCCCATTTTAAGGTCATTTTGGTTTATCTTTAAGAATTTTATGTCAACCCTACATTCAAGCATTCATATATTACACGAGAGCACGTGACTAATGTGTATCGGCCTTGTTTATGTATAACGGCATTCCCTTTCTCATTCTCTCGTTATCGCTGTAACGTACATCACCTGATCGTCTTCTCGGACGTGCTCTTCAACATCATCCACTTCTCTAACGTGCTCTTTCTCCTTTTCATGGTTCTTTTTTCTTTACCGGTGACGTCATTTTGAATATATTTGCATACGCACGTCAGCTCTCTGTAACACAAATTATTTAATCTGACATTGATTTTCAATGTAAACAGACACGCAGCATGTATAATAGTGGCGGACTGGATATGGAGAAAAACTTAAAGATTGCCTCGGATTTGTATTTTCAATTTTATAACAATGTTGGATGCTGAATGTGCAGTCTCTTTGGGGTTGTTTAGTGTTCGTAGTTCATGTGGGCTCGTTCCCAATTTCAAAGATTTTCCTTTATAATTTTAGCTGTTTTCTTTATCAGTTACACCCTTTTTTTATTCTCAGTGTCCCCTTTGATTCTAATTTCTTGTTTTTCTCCCATTTTGTGGGTATAGTTCCTAGTGCTCTCAAAGTTGCTATTTATTTTATTGATGTTTCATATTCCTTTCAGTTTCCTGGCTAGCGCCGTGCATTTTTTGTTTTTGTTTTTCTGCCCCCATTATCTGTACTCTATGATGTGCTGGGACGGAAAAATTCTACAAATTCGAGGTTTCGCGCCATATAAGTTGTACACATGTTGCGGTGTGTACAGACACCAGTGTCTAAATTAGCTGAAAAGTTAGTCACTGTTTTCTATAAAGGCGGACATGGCCATGAAACATTTCATGCGTACTAATATTTCAAAACAGCCAATACTAAGGTGTTTTTCATTATAAATTATCCTAACCTAGCAGAGACGACTTTGCCCGGGAGTAAAATACGGTTAAATATATTTTAATTCGTCCAGATTTCGTATATATTATTATAGAGTCGTGATTTCAAAAGTAGAAAAGAAGTATTTAGGTACCATCAGATTGAATTGAAACCGAAACTGGAGCATTTAAATGTGGTGGCGTTACCACTGTACCAACGTGACACGCATATAAAGCGATTAAAATTAAAAATAAACCGAAGATGAATGTACAGAATTTTTAACGATGTTTTTTTTTAATCTGACCCATTTTTGACCCCTTAAAACAAAGTTCAACCGGCTAACGACCCATTAAAAAACAGCCGGTACAAATTTAATGATTTGAGGCCCCTAGCGTCGTTTTGCAACATTTAGTCTCGGTGGAGATAGAGTTTGAAAATATGGAGACATACGGACAGATAGAACGATAGACAGACTGACATACATACATACATACATACATACATACATACATACATATAGCCGTTTATATATTAGATTTTGATTTGAGCAGTTTTTGTGAAAATCAGAGAAATCAAGGAATAGGCTTTATATCTATTATTAGTAAGTATGGGACTTTTTTCGGAAATTGACTCCAAGAAAAAATTGGGTCAGGTACTTATAATGACTAATGACAATAATGCATTAACGACTCACGATATATTAAAAAGTCATGCTGTAAGGAGTTGGAGAAATAGAGAGATATAAAAGATAGGTGGTGGGTGACTTGCTAAGAATGTGCAAATAAGAGTTTTCTATCTAACAGACCCCACTTTGTCAACTAATCTCCAACCCCTGTCCCATCGTTGTAATGTTACATCTCTGTGTCAGTTTTACAAATATTTTAATGAAAGATGTTCTAATGCGCTCGTTGCACTTATGCCAACTCGACATACATATCCTTAAAAACTCAGTTAGCAACAAAATCTCACCCCTTCATTGTTTAGTTTAAAAAATGCCAGAAAGCGTTCTCCTCGACTAATTTCTTCCCTCGAATATTTAACTTTTGAAATCACTTACGGCTACTTGCTTCCATTACTGTACTGATATGCAGAAGTTTAAATATAAGGAAAACGAACATCTTGTTAGTCTTTCCTAGCTATGTCCCCAAATAGTAGCCCTTTACATCCAAGTGCCAATATGACTTGTTACGGATAAACGTGAGTAATAAGAAAACACAGCCTTCATCGTCAAATCGTATGGTTTCCCGATAGGGTTTTCAAGTCGGAAATATTTATTGAAAGACATGGGAGGGACCAGATGAGGGTTTCCAACATCCTAATTGACAGTAATTTTTGTGAAACAAATTGCTTTACTATTGGAACACAAGCTCATCAGCACGTGTAGTTTGTCACTTGACTACAGTCACATCCTCTGAAATACATACACTGCGTGTCAAATTATCAACGAGATAACATTTTTTTTTACCAGTTTCAGAAACTTACCGGTAGTTTCGTATGAAAAGCTTCTGAAACGTTAGCAATTTTGAGCTGATCGTACTGTGAAATTTTCGTACTGTTCCGCGCAATATAACAACTTCCCATCGGAATTGCTGAATCCACGGTATTTGGGAGGGGGGTCAAATTATAAACAAGGCAGTTTGTGTCGTAAATACAATCGCCCCTAAAGTACAAGTACAGACCACCAATCAAAAGGTAAAACTACCGTCAAAATAGCGAAAATGATAGAAAGATACCATCAAACTGTAAAGAATTTGTCAAGGACCGTACAAAGGTATGTAAGAGGGCTGATGAAATGTAATTTAGAGTTGTTTCACACCGTTCTCTACTCCAAATTAAATCTGAAGTTGTTAAGAACCCTGGGCAGATAAGTCGAGAAGTCTTTGACCAAGCCGGATTGAAGAATGTCTCAAAAATACTCGATGTCGCCTTCTGAAAGAAGTACCAAAGTCTGTTAAGCCTGTGACAAAGCCAAAATGATTTAAAGTAGAAGATATAGATATATATTTTATTTCAGTGTCAAAATCAGATATATATTTTGTTTTATTGTCAGAGTCAGATATATATATATATATATATATATATATATATATATATATATATATATGTATGCTATTTGGAAAAACTCAATAACAGGAAATGTTGGAACAATAGCGGTGACACTCGTTTGGCCCGAAGAACCCCGGTCCAGATGTTCTGAATGACAGCTGCTGACCTTGGAGGTCATGGGAATAGATATCATTTTGGGACTCAGGTTTCAAGACTGGTAATATATACTGAACTGCACACCCGCAATTCACATCTGGGGGATCCCCCAGACACGTATCTTAATTTGATTGGCTTAGGAAGTCGTCTCCCCCACGCCTGGCCTTACTATATAAACCAAGCGCCCACGTTTTCTAACCAGATTCCGGATTGGTGCAGAATATCGAGATAAAAATATCGCTCCCTGAAGACGTGACCACCGCCACACCTCTCCATTTCGCCTGAGTGCCATCTCCGAAGAAGAAGAAAAAGAAGAAGAAGAAGAATTGTGAATTGAAAAAACGGACTAAGAAAACTTGAAGTATATATATATATATATATATATATATATATATATATATATATATATATGTGTGTGTGTGTGTGTGTGTGTGTGTGTGTGTGTAAAAAACTGTAAATCTTTTGTGAAATTAATTTTAGTAGAATAGAATTTTCCTTTTGTTTATCTTTCTTTCTGGTGAACCAGTTTTCGTCTTTCTCGCATATGCGAGCTTCATTACTTAGCGTTCACAGGGAATTCTACATCGAAACGTTCGGGATCAATGTGCCAGCCTCTAAGAGAACCAGACATCACGAGCCAAAGTTTTTCGAAGACGATCAGGTGACCTAGCGTGAGTTCACCAAGAGACACGTGCCACACGCTAATACTGCTTTAAATACTTTTTATTTTCTGATTGGGTGTCGCTGAATAGTATCGTAAGCACTTTCTCAAAATTTCATGGATTTTTATTCACTCGTTCCTTAAATATCTAAAAAACAAAAAATGTAAACTCGTCAATAATTTGATTCGCAGTGTAGAAGTATATAAACTTTTAGTATTACTAACACCCATATATATTAATCATTTAATTTTTATTTTTTTAATCCTTTGAGATAAGTAATTTGTGTATTTATTATTTATTTGCGGACTGTAATTACTAGGGATATAGTTACAAGAGTTTCCTATCACGTCGCGGTTAATCGCATGAAAAAGGCAAGAGAATGACTTAGTCGAAACATGTTGAAACAACAAATGACTAAATTATCAAGACCTTATTAACATGCGTTGTATTTTTATCGTTCTGGTGTTCATCGTTTTTCGCCAAGGAACGCACTTGTTGATATATGTAAATTGCCGCGATTATAAATTATTGTGTTCTCTAACAAACTTGTTAAGCCGTATTGCAATAATTCTCGGAAGAAAGTGAGAGTTTTACCGCTAAACGCTGACAAAAATATATAATACAACGTACGCGCGTGGTTGTTGAGAAGATTTATCGATATTTGCTCATAGGAGCTGAACTTGCAACGATCTTACAGATAGTGACACGCGTGGACTATGCAAATAAAAATTATAAATATTATTTGAAGATCGATATAGGATGCAATTGCGGATTTAAAATGAGTGGCTCCACAATGCTTGTTTTAATGTATATAAATAATAACTTTAAACGTACATTTCTATCGGATATGGACACACAGAATAGGAAATCTCACAGACATAATCACCAGCACGGTAGTTTATCCAAATTGCTCTGGGCATTAATTTTCAGTTGCCTTGTGATATATTTGTTTAAGTAAAACACTTCTATTTGAATTATTTGGATTCATCCGACGTCTGTTCTCATCTTGAGTGTGATCTTCACAACGTTCTGGTCGATATAACCTCCGACCTTCTTCATGTGTATCTTGTCGAACTCGGGAATTTGGACGGAATTTCGAGCGGAACCCTTTACTTACTTCACAGAGGTAGCGTGCTCTTGTTCCGTCAGCCATGACTGGATAGAGGTCCTAAGTAATTCGCAATTATATTTTTCGGTCGCCCACACTGAGGATTAAAGCTTGAACCTTCAGGAGAATGTCACGTTTAAAACTGATTTTTTCCAGAAACTCTAACCACTATACCGCGGGTACTTGCGGATAAAATTCAGAAAGTACTATTTGAGTTTAATATTTTCGAGTCGATGTAATAGAAATTAAATTGGTTAGTTGAAACAAACAAAACGGGGGTCATAGTTCAGTCGGGGTTAACTTGCTGAGTTAGTAGGGATCAGCAGAGGAGGATGTGACGTTACATGGCTCGAGAAAAGAGAGGATCTGCACTTGTGAACATGTTATTTACAAAGGCATGATTAAACAATACTTACGAGTTACTCTCAGTTTTTTTCTACACTGGTTAGTTATGTTGAACCCAATAACACTTCTCTGGCTTCAAAAGCTTTGTCTTGATCAGCACATTTTAAAATATGCGTCTTAACAGACGTTATCCTCTCACTCTGGAAAGATAACTGAAAACAAAATACAGAAGTAACCAAGTCACATAGTATTTCATTCACGTAATGTACACACGTACATTGAACAATTATTTATAACAAGCCTGGGTGCCCGGCATTGCTCAGGTCTTTGGAGGTGTATGTCGAGCAAAAAAAATGATAGTAGGCAGGCAGCCTTGAACCCGTACCGCGATGGAGGAAAAAAACGTAAAAAAGTGACGTGTTTGCTGTTTCGTCAATCGCCAAACCGGAAGACTAGACAATTAAAATGAAGAGATGACTTCCGAAAATGTCGGCGAAAAAAGCGACGCCTCCCTGTAGTAAAAGTGCCTAGTTGAGGGTGTAGGAATGAATGTTTTTAACCAAGTTTTTGATATTTGTCGTCCGAAGGTTCGAACATCAAAATGATACCGATCTCGTGAAAATCCATCGCCTTTGTCGAAACTTTTAGGCGTACACACATACATACATACATGCATACATACATACTGCGTACGTACGTAAATACATACGTGAATACATACATACATGCATACATACATACATGCATACATACATACATACATGCATACATACATACATGCATACATACATACATACATGCATACATACATACGTACGTACGTACATACATACATACGTACGCACATACATGCATACAGTTAAACAGACAGGTGAGTTTTATATTATAGACAATAGAGTCCGGCGCCCAACCTTCCCCGGTTGTAAAATACGCTTAAATATATTTTAATTCGTGCAGATTCTGTATTTATTATTACAAAGCTGAATCTACATTGAATATAATATACATACGTATAGTTTCAAACTTAAAATTACTTTCATGTCATCGGCTATAATCGAAGACAAAATATTTAGCTATCTAGCCGCGTTCCTTATTGTTTGAGCTATCGAGAGATAAGCAAGAAATATTGAAAATTTAACAACTTAAATCTATGGATGAATTTGCGCACACTCTAAATTGATGGAAATATTTCAGCAAGTTAAAATAACACGTTGCATTTCAATGTGCCTACGTAATTCTGTGCGCGTTATTCATCCATCCAAACAAAGATTTTATTCAATAGAATTGTAGAAGACGGTACAATGCAGAAGTAAGGGAAAGACACAAGCTGAAGCAGGTGAGAAAGTTTTATTAATACAACTTACAAATACATGTGTACATATAACATCACGTTTGAACCAAAGTCAAATAAATATCTGACGAAGAGATCTTTCTCGAAATATTATATAACACGGATATAACATCAGACCGACTTTCCCAGGTGTTCAAATATAAATATAATGCGTATAAGCAATATATGAATATGTACACATGTATTTGTAAGTTGTATTAATAAAACTGTCTCACCTGCTTCAGCTTGTGTCTTTCCGTTACCTCTGCATTGTATTGCCCTCTACACATTCTATTTAACTACATACTATACAATGCTACAAGCAAACTACATCCACCTTTTAAGATTGTATTCGTTATAAACCATCTTATTCCCCCGTTATATTTCAGTGTTATGCGATCAGTAGTCTAACTTTATCGGTTAAATATTTTCACACAGACACACACATACGTACATCTACATTTTTGTTTATATAGATTATTTATTATTTTTATGAGGGGATACTGTAGTTTGCTCGAAGTATTATGTATATTATGAAAGGAGCTTATTTTTCCTTAAAGTTATTAAAATACAGTGTAGTAGAAAAACACCGTTGGGCATTATATGAAAAAAAAATAAATAATTAATGACGAAAAATGGTAAAAAGAACTAATTTACAACTGAAAGTGATTTGAAACCTTTCAATATTGGTATTATTCTTCAAGCATAATTCCCCATCCATTATCTTTAAATTTAAAAGAAACATATAGAAAATCGATGTTCCCCCACTATAATCATACAAAATGTTGAGGAAAAGAATTTCAAATACAAAAAAAATAAAAATAAAACAAATCAGTGTTTTTGAGTGCTGCAAATTTTGTAGACTTGTAAGAGCTTAACTATTACACTGATAATTGCGCAGGTATAAAACGCTAGTACTTGTAAGTAAAAACCAACATTTAATCATAAATATATATATATACATATATATATACATATACATATATATACATATACATATATGCGTACATATATATATATATATATATATATATATAAGTTGCTTACGTCTGAAAGTATCCTGTACCTCTATAAGGCCACTATTCGCCCATGTATAGAGTACTGTTGTCACATTTGGGTTGGTGCATTTCCTACTGGTGTCTCACTCCTGGACAGGTTTCAAAAGATATTCGCTAATCTGATAGGTCCTGAATTGTCATCTAGGTTTCAACCTCTGTCCACCGACGAAATGTTGCATCCCTCTGTCTGTTTTGCAAGTATTTTAATGGTGGATGTTCCGACAGGTTACAAGCACTGTTATCCTTTCGATGTAAATACCCCTGCTAAACCTGTCAAGCAGTAAAGTCCCACCCCTACACACTGTAGAGATCCCTAAATGTATATATATATATATATATATATATATATATATATATATATGCAGCTACCAAAAAGTCCGCACTTGTATTGTTTTAAAAACCCACATATTTACGCTAAATTGAATTTAACTGTTTAAGCAAGCTATACCTTATATTATCCCCTCTTCATTCCTCTATTATTTTACCTGGTCATATTTGACTTTTAATTAAATATCCTAGTGTTCTCCTCAATTTAACAAAAAAGTAGCTTCGAATGA
Source organism: Euprymna scolopes (assembly GCF_053919585.1). Lineage (NCBI taxonomy): Eukaryota > Metazoa > Mollusca > Cephalopoda > Sepiida > Sepiolidae > Euprymna > Euprymna scolopes. Next base: position 79,003,635 of record NC_136487.1, on the reverse strand, counting down.
AGAAGGCAAAAAAGAAACCCCGCAGCAACAAATGAGAGTAAAGCATCTCTAATCGTAAAATATCCATTTTTAGCATCTCTAATCATAATTATTGTTGTTCCTGGGGTATACAACGTAACATTTAGTCCATATACCACGAGATTCTCTTAGTGATCGTCAGAAGCTCATTAATCTCCAGCGTTCTGGTTTATCCAGTCGAGAAATCGGTCGCAGATAGAAATGAAAACGGTAAGAATGACTGTACAAAGGCAGGAAAACACCGGCAATGTTCTTGATCTCCTTAAATATGATCGTCCTAGAGTTACTTCTTACAAGGAAGACAATTGCTATCAAGATCTGCAGCTTCGAAACCAGATATGACCCCCCAATCCAAAATAAAAACAGTGCAATCTTGTTAAAATTGCTCTCTTTCTACAGTTTAGAACAGATTGAAGCAATTTAATTTGCCTGACTGAGTTCCAAGAAACAAGCCAATGATTTCTATAAAGAAGACAAAGCGTCGTCTGGACTTCGTCATCGATGCAACCACTGATTCCGTAATAAATTTCCGATTCCGATGCAATTACCGATCCCAGTTCTGATCCTTTACAGATCTCTAAATATTTAACTATAAAATGGTTACTTTGTTCCGAATGCCGCAAAAAAATACATTTTAAATTCGCATACATTATCTCAAACGTGAAAACACAATTGTGGGAGAGTGATCTAAATTTTTTAGTTTTAATTGATAGTTAAAAAAAAGAAAATTATTATTTTTTATTACAACTAGCAATGGAAAATTGTTTTAAACAAAATCAAATAAAAATGACAAGTAAAGGAATCGTTTTTGGCATCGAAATATAGGCACAATTTTTTCCAATTCCGATACCGATTCCATTACGCTGAAAAAGTTCCGATTTTTTCGATTTCCGATAAAGATTAATGCATATATATATATATATATATATATATATATATATATATATATATATATATATATATACATATGTGTGTGTGTGTGTGTTAAAATAATGTTTAAGTTTTAAAATTCCAACTATTATTATATATTAAAAAAGAATGCATGACAAACTTTTTATTAATGGATAACTTATGAATTACCAGGGATTTCCTCAATTATAGTGTGTATTTCTTGTGCCTTGGAGGTAGAATAATAGGTTTGGAGTGTAATGTGGCTCTTTGACTGGGTTTGAATCGCTCGAATATCGGTAATTATCATTTAATACACTGATGATTGCAAAAGTATGAAACACTAGTGTCTCTAGATGTAAAAAACATGTGTTAACTTTTATTTAAGATGATTAAATATATATACACACATACACACACACACACACACACACATATATATATATTTATTTATATATATATAAATAATTTGAGGTTGCTATTTTCCAAAGCTAGGGTAACCAGTGAAATATAACGACGTTCATGCAAGAGTGCTCAATACAGAAGTAGAGCAGGTTACATTTGCATTTTGCTACACAGTAATGACCATGTTTCGGTCTACTGGTATTTACTAACTAGTGACATCAGGCAACAACCCTTATTTTCGAAAACGGAATTCTAAATTTTTTTTTTTTTTTTTTTTTAGAATTCCGTTTTCGAAAATAAGGGTTGTTGCCTGATGAGGTCTCTAGTTAGTAAATACTAGTAGACCGAAACATGATCATGACTGTGTAGCAACAAACTACTGCTTATGTAAAGACAAATATATATATATATATATATATATATATATATATATATATATATATATATATATATTGGTGAAGAGAAAAAAAGCGTTTAAAATGGCACCGCGAGGGAAGGACAAAAAAAAAAAAAACGACTCCAAAAATCATTTAAGAATTTTGGAATCTGTCTCTATTGGCTTTCGTAAACCATCTTTATGCCGGCAGAAGGATACGGTGAAGGCGTTGAATCTCTTCGGGGAAATTTGATAACCCCCTTTTTTTTTTTTTTTTTGTCCTTCCCTCGCGGTGCCATTTTAAACGCCTTTTTTCTCTTCACCAATTAAATTTACTTTTAATCGTCTTTCTGGCACTTTTAGTACTCGTTTACTCGTTCCCCCCCCCTTTTGCTCTTTATTTCGGCATTGCGTTATTTAATTTTATACTATCGATTCTCTCCTGCCGAGATGATAGTCGAAAGAGCTTTTGAGAGATTTCCGCCCCTTTTATTTAAATGTATCTATAAATTTTGTACCTCTAAACATTTATTCAAATATTTGCGGAGGAGGTATACTCAATATCAGATTAAGGAATTGAATAATGTTATTCGAATGAGGAGTAAGATTAGAACGCATAACCTCTCGCTTGCCTTTTTACGATCTTGTCTCAAACAAGAGGTAGCCCCACTCTACATCAATAAGCGTATTGCTGCGTCCACGGTCAAACCCAGTTTGTCTATGGAACGTGCGTTTGTACGTGATGATATAAATCAGATGACGGAAAAGCTTGAACATTATCGTAGTATCTGTCATCGGCTTTGGTCTGTAGTTAAAGGTTTCTTGTCATTTTTTGATTTCGTCCGTTTTTGTAAGTATCTTGCCCTTGGTGATGAAGTTGCCAAGCAACGTACTTTAACTAAGAATGGCAAACAACTAGCTCTTCTTGTTCGAAAGAGATATGGTTGTGAACCAGACAGTGGTAGCAAACACATATTTAATTTTTCCAGTACTATATTAACAGATACTGAAACTAAAGTGCTATCTAAGGGTTTTGATGTTTGTGTCCCCCCTATTAATATTAACAAAGAGAGAACCCTAGCCTCATTTGAGGTTTTATACTCTCAGATCACGCACCATGTCCCTACTTCACTTGATGATGTCACTAAAATGAAATCATCTTTAGTTGATTTGGCACACCGATTTAGTAGTGCTCCCATTGACCACGGTGACTTTATCTGGAACAAAACGCATTTTAAAACCGTGAAAATGTTAAAATCTAATTCTGATATTTATATCTGTAAACCAGATAAAGGTGCGGGAGTTGTTATTTTGGATCGTGTGGATTACGTTAAGAAAATGCTACTAATTCTTAACGACGAATCTAAATTCCGCAAACTTGGTCCTGCCGAGGTGGCAGATAATACTTGCAAAAATGAAATCAAAATGCAAAAACGCCTTCTTGCATTATATAAAAAGAATATTTGTTCTAAAGACGTCTATGATAGAATTAGACCTTCTGGGTCATTACGTCCCAGACTTTATGGTCTACCCAAAATACACAAGCAAGGTGTTCCACTGAGACCTATCCTGTCTATGGTAGGTTCTGCCCAACACGCGTTGGCTCAGTGGCTGTTAGAAATTTTGCAAATGGTGCGTGAATTATTCACTACGCACTGTATACCTGACTCCTTTCGGTTCGTTGAGTATTTACGTAGGTTAAAATCGGGTTCTGAGACATCCTTTATGTGCTCTTTTGATGTCTCTAGTCTTTTTACCAATGTGCCATTGGATGAGACTATCCGTATTTGTACCGACGCGCTGTATGGTGGTCGCCTGACATCTCCTCGGTTTTCGAAAGAGATATTTATTGAATTAATTACAATGTGTACGAAAACAGTGGAGTTCAGCTTCGCTGATGTTATGTATAGTCAGGTCGACGGGGTTTCAGTGGTGAGTCCACTTGCCCCTACCCTAGCGGATATCTTCGTCGGGTACTATGAATCCGTTCTTTTAAGTTCGGGAATTAAACCCACAACATATGTGAGATATGTCGACGATACTTTTGCTATGTTTTCATCGGAAAATGAAGCGTCGGCATTTTTTAATAGGTTAAATTCTCTTCATGGGGCTCTACAGTTCACGATGGAAAGTGAGAAAGATAACACTCTTCCCTTTTTGGATGTTCTTGTTGAACGTTCGAGAGGTGGTTTTCTCACTACAATTTACAGAAAGCCGACTTTTACTGGTTTGTACGTGAACTGGTCTTCTTTTGTACCAAAATCGCGAAAAATCGGCTTAATAAGTATTTTGGTACATAGAGCCCTTATGATTTGCTCACCTATTAAATTGGACTCTGAACTGGACAAGATCAGGGATATTTTCATCAATAATGGTTATCCTTTAGACCTTATTGATGATTGTATAAACAAAAAGGTTGCTGACTTCAAATCCCTAAAACCATTCGGGCATTTAAAATGCCCTGTTTACTTAAAATTACTGTGGATAGGGGATAATGCCACGAAAATAACCAAACAGATTGTTAAAAGCATTACTAATTGCTTTTATGCTGTTTCCTTGCGGTTAGTGTATACTGTTAGATCTGCGTTTCCTCCTTTTTGCAAAGATAGTTTGCCTTACGTCCTCAATAGTAACATTGTATACAGTTTTTCATGCCAGTGTGACGCTGGTTACGTGGGGCGGACTTCCTTGCATTTGAGGACTCGTATAAACCAACACGTTCCTTCTAAAATTAGACAGGGTAGAGCAGGATCTATCAATCTCCCTTGCTCTACAACTTTGGACTCTGCTATTGGCCAACATTTGGTTGATAATCCATGTTGTGCCAATCAGTATAAAATAGAGTGGTTTGAGGTACTGCATAGAGCGGACTCCAAAAATCATTTAAGAATTTTGGAATCTGTCTCTATTGGCTTTCGTAAACCATCTTTATGCCGGCAGAAGGATACGGTGAAGGCGTTGAATCTCTTCGGGGAAATTTGATAACCCCCTTTTTTTTTTTGTCCTTCCCTCGCGGTGCCATTTTAAACGCCTTTTTTCTCTTCACCAATTAAATTTACTTTTAATCGTCTTTCTGGCACTTTTAGTACTCGTTTACTCGTTCCCCCCCCTTTTGCTCTCTCTCTCTCTCTCTCTCTCTATTTATATATATATATATATATATATATATATATATATATATATATATTACAATGTTTAAGTTAAAGAACTCTATTTGCTTTATATCTCAGGGAGAATGCGTGACACGCATTTCATCCAGCAATAACGTATGGAGCACCAGGAAATAAAATGTGGCATATGAAATTAAGTTAAATGGTTAACACGTTATGTAAACAGGGTCTTTACATGTCAATTACGCAAAATGCAAGCTTTAAAACATAATTAATATTTTGGCATTATTCTCCAACGATCAACGCTCAAAAATATTTGTCCATATTACACGTATTTCACGTAATCTTGCATTGCCACTAGTTTTGGTTTTCCTTCTCTTTTCTCTTCGTTAATTTATTGCAGTTCAGATAGATTCCATTAGAAAAGCAGTTCAGATACACACACAAATATACATATTCCTACCTATTTATCTATCTATCTCTCTGGCTATCTGTAGCGTAGTCGTGAATATGTAGGGACCTAAGACGTTGTAGACTCCGTCACATTTAATGAAATGAAAAGAGAGAAAAGTAATTTAACTCGATGTTTCAGGTTTCGAGAAAAGACCTTCAGTCCTCCTTCTCCAGCCATACATGAATTATGGTATCGGTTGCGACGTGATCCTTCGTCTTAGCACCCGTTCTCCTTTTTATAATTTTTTTTTTTTTTTTTACTCTTCTTGGCCGTGGTGTTACCTCGCACACGGCTCGATCATTTGCATACAGCTTCTATACGCACTCTGTTTCGTATCTATCTATCTATTTATCAATCAATCTCTCTTTATATATAAATATATATATATATACATATACATATATATATATATATATATATATATATACATATATATATATATAATTTATGAAACTTAAAGAGGTATATTAAGGGAGGTTTTGTGTTGGTCTACCAGGATATAACAAACTCCACACCTAAAATTTTACAAACGCGGGGTCATAAAGTGAGTGTTCATTTTGCGTTAAATTAATAAAGAAAAGTGATAAAACTATAACTTCTTTATATTTTGTAAACTACTAGTTTCCTGGAATTTTAAATATTATTTTTGTTTTCAGCTCCCTCGAAACTTATATAAAGATAATTTTAAATTATCTTTTTTTTTTTAGCTTGGAAAGATATACCACCTTTACCGATACATGTTATGGCTGTAAATGAGTGCCAAAAATAGGCTCTACATTATCAGTGATCACCTTAATGTGCGACCTCAAGGGCTAATGTCACATATGTCCACTATAAAATGCAGGTTATTAGGTTTCTACCGAACCTTCATTTGTGCAATTCTCATCATTAATCACTGAATTTATAAATGCTCCTATCTTTGGTTTCATGGGACGAAACTACATGAGAATGTGCAGGCTTTATAAATACTATTCTATGGTTAGATATGTTGACAATTGATTAAAAAGTCTTTTTTTTTTTAACCCAATAAGTATGTTCAAATTTGCCTACATTTATATATATATATATATATATATATATATATATATATATATATATATATATATATATATATATATAGTGAAATGGCAAGCCAGTTTTAGGTTTGCTGCTGTGGGATGAATTTTTCTTCGGTTTTGTTTTTGCTTTTCTGTCTCCTCTGTGACCTTGCCAGGCCACTAATATATTCAAAAGCGAATAAATCGTTTTCGCGGAGTAATACACATTTTTTAATTCAACCAGGCTTTTCTGGGCCCTATCTGCTGTTCATAAATTTTTGTGCACATATATATATATATATATATATATATATATATATATATATAAAGAGTTTGACTAATTTCCAGGTAATCTACATCTAAAATTTCAAGTGTTTGAAAACAAAATTAGCAGGGGACTTTACAGAAAAAGTCAACACTTTTAACTTTGACCTATTGGCAGCTAAATTGTTGCTCAAAAACTGATTTAAAAGCTTGCTGCGTGTCTGAATACCATTTATGTAAAATTTCAAATGTTCAGACCCAGAATTGGCTAAATAGTTTGCTAGAGACCACAAAGGTAACATCTTTTTAATTTTAACCCTTTGGCAGCTAAATTTTCGGCTAAAAACTAACAAAATTTATGCACTATGTCTGCATAAACTTTATGTAAAATTTTCCAATGTTTAGACTAAAAAATGCCTGAGTCATTTGTTAGAGACAGCAGAGATCAAATTTAAAAGAAAACAAACCTGGACCTCAATTTGACCTCTTAACATTAATTGTTTTGGGCTCAAATCAAATTACAAAGTTGGATCCAAGTAATATACATGTTGGACACGTGTTGGAAGCATCTGCATAGATTTCATATGTCTGGTCCGAGTGCTGACGTTTACATCAAGTGTTTAAACCCAAAATTGACGGAGGAGTTTGGTAGAGTTTTCAAAGATCTCATCGTTGAATTTTGACTTATTCCAAACAAATTTCTGGTCAAAAACATATCACTAAGATTTTACCAAATCTCCCTACCCTAGATTTTTTCAAATGTCAACACCCCTTATGTCAAAGCTCAAGTCTGTCGACTGAAAATTGACAGAATAGTTTGGTAGAGAAATGTGCACATACAGACACGTAGACAGACAGACACTTTCATATATATATATCTATATATATATATATATATATATATATATATATATATATATATAGATAAATCACAGCGTTGACAGATTAACTGTTTTAACAAACAAACAAAAAACAGGTTTCTATCGAACTAATTTGCAAATTTCGTGAGCAGAATGCAACGTACACAGGGTTGCAGGCAAGATTTACTGATAGTTCCCCGTAGGAGCTGACCTCATATCGATCTTTTACATAGAAACAAGCGCGCAAATAAAATTATGGATTTAAAATGTCGGTATAGAATATAATTATGGATACAAAATGAGCAATCCTAGGACATAAATCACGCTGACATTTATGGTTTTAAATTAGACAAAATCATTTGTACGTACATTTATATCCAATGTATACACACGAGAAAGCAGGACTCACAAGCATACGCAAGTAGTTGGCTCGTGAGTGTATCCGTAGTGATCTGAATATTATTATTTTCTTAATTTATGTACAGAAAGGATATGACTTTTTAAAATTATTAGTGGTATGGACGCGCTAGTATATAAATTGGGTAGTTGAAAATTTATTAGTGTAAAGAGTATGATCAACTTATCACAGAGTTAATAGAGCTGTACGTATTAATAGAAAGAACTGTAACATCACATGGTTCTGAGTGTGTGGATGTGCGAAAATTCGACATTTCTGTGGGGTACTTCACGTGTGGACATGTTATTTAAGTTGATCTCGTAACGTATAAGTACATAGTCATTATCAATTTCTTTGTTTTCGTCCATTCAAACGGTCCTCTAGGTGAATAATTTTTGAATAAGTTTTAATTTAATTTGTCTTTAGTCCATTTTTTTTCCAAATTTAAAAGAACATATTTAAATGCGGCTCTCTCCCACTGTAAAAAAATCGCCAAAAGACGGCGTAAAAAATAAAGCAGCTGAGAAAACGTTTGTAGTATTATTGTTTATAGAACAGCGGTCATATGTTTTTTACTGCTTTTCGTGGAAAGTCTAGTTTCGTGTAATACGATACCGCCTGTATTGTCAAACGTATATACGATAATCCATTGTTACATTTTCCAAATACGTACGGAAATATTGTATGTTGAAGGTGACATCTCCGGATTTTAGTTAGAAATGAAATAATTATGATGGAATATTATTATTAAAGGAGAATTCTTGAACCAAACGCAGATATTTTAATCAGTTAAGAAAAATACATCTGGTTAGTTAAGATAGCATTCCAGGAATGCTGTAAATTATCCCTTGTAGCGAGTAATGCAGATTAGAAAAACTTACAACAAAATAATGCGGTAAATAGAAAGTTGTGTTGGTTAATTTCGGTCGAACCAGGAATAATGGAACAACGGACTTAAAAAAGAATGTCCACAGAGAAAGTTTTAGACTTTTGTTGCCAGGGCACGTATCCAACATGTGTTGGACACGTGTTGGAAGCATCTGCATAGATTTCATATGTCTGGCCCGAGTGCTGACGCCACAAAGATATATAGATCAATATATACATTTAAGGCAATCCGAGTCTTTCAGTCGGAGTCGGAGTGAATCGGGACGACTGACAGTACTCCTAAGAAATCGAAGAGGGTCAGAAAAAATGCAATGTAGCAACATAGCAGGTATCGAATTCTAATCATCAGCTGATGAATAAACGTCCTGTATTTGTTATGTAAGCCTTTTGTCTTCGCTCATCATTCAAAGGTAACGTGTTTTGTCTTCATCATCTTGTATAAACAACTTTGCATGAAAGCCTCCTTCCAAACGTTGACTGTATCCCCCCTTCTTCTATAAGGCATCTCCATCTCGCAATGACACACAGCGATTTAGTGACACGTATATAAAAACGTATATACACTCTGTATACACACATTCATTAGAAAAACCACCAATATATAAACACTTGATTATATAAACATGATTAAATGAACATTGAATATGGTCGGATTGATCCCTGAAACATAATTATCAAAGTATAATTACGCAGATAGATATGAAAAGTCTTTATTAAAGTGTGTGCCTATTTCCATTCTATGGAGGTCAGGCGCGAACGCAGACCCCACAATTTTATTATATCATCCCTATTTAAGTTAAAACATACTTATCAAAGTATTCTTATGTACATCTATATAAAAAAAAACACTTGTAAACGCTTTTTTTAATTTTTACATTTTTTATTTCCATACTTTGTAGACCAGGTGTGTACGCAGATCCCACAATTTTAATGAATCATCATTATGCCAGATCAAAAATAACCATTTCTGTGTCTCGATAAATCTTCTATTATTATATGTGATCAGTTTTCTATAATAGTCAACCATATAGGAGCCTATTCGTGACCGACACACACAGGCGTTCAGCTTTATATATATATATATATATATATATATATATATATATATATATATATATATATATATGTGTGTGTGTGTGTGTGTGTGTGTGTGTGTGTGTGTGAAAAGGTTCCAGACATAAAAATCTATATAATATATAATATATTGGTCTTTCCTTATTTGGTGCATACACTCTGCTTTAAAAAAAGGCAACAGTCAAGCTTAGAATGGGAAAATGCTTCAACCAGGCTAAATTCACGAAATCTGGCTCCAAAATGGCCAATCGTTGTAATTTCCATGTGTAGCGGTCCTTCCTCGGCGAAAAAAAACAACTACACGTTGCGTTAAACATAAAATATTCGAAAGAAACAGTGGAAAAAATTGTGTTTTTTAAAAGTCGTCGGACTGAAAAAGTAAATTCAAGATTGTCTCTTACAATATGGTTTTATTATTTGTATTAAACTATGTAGCACAATATAACTATCTGTGCATTTAATAGTGCTTAATGATTTATTTCATGTTTACCATTTCTATATTTAAGATACAATGGGCACTGTGGTCACAGAAATGTTAATAAACTCACATTTGCTCAATATTAGTATTTTCTGTTAGAAAACACTCATGTTTTTTTGTAATACCCAGAAAATTATCAGCTTTATCAAAAACATAGTTGTCTCATTCCGTGGAATTTTCACAGGTCCTAGTAATTAATTAATATTGTATTGGGTAAGGACAATATTCGAAACGGCAAATCAATGTTGAATATATCCTGTGTCAGTGTAAATGAAAGAATACAATCATCTCTACATATTGTTAGTGTCTACGAACTATGGCATGGTATCATGCTCGGATCTACTTTAATATTACGTCTCATTGGACGATCAACGATCACATCTCGTTGAATTATGGGTTTATTCATACATGTTTTAAGTACCTGACGACCCCACAGAACCTGTATACGTCTATTTGATTGAAGTACCAAATGTACGTATCTGAAAATTGAAAGCCTTCACTAGTATTAAATAACGAATATCTTACTGAAAACATGCATCCTATCACATAAATTTACACACATACAGCTATGCATAAATACACACATACGCACGCACAGACACATAAACACACAATGGATACTTTTTCTGATTGTCAACTGTAAAGCCTGCCGAAAATGGCATTCACTGTTACTTAATTTACTTTAATTTATGCTTTAGTTACTGGTAGCATGAAAAAAATACGCTTACATGTTCAGCAATTGGGGGCTTTTTTTAAACTGAGAATCTTCGACAAGCAGTGATAATTAATTCGTACAGTGATGTTTAAAAACGCAATAATAATCGTTTGTTTCTGCATTACGAAACGGATCTGTAAAAAAATGTAATGAAAGTTTAGCATATCGCAAGAGCTGTTTTACATGAAAAGTAAATATTAATATCTTGCGACATGTTAACATTTCATTACCTGTTTTTTTTACAGATCCGTTTCGTTATGCAGAAACAAACGGTTATTATTACGTTTTTAATCATCACTGTACGAATTGATTATTATTTTCATATTTCTATTCTTTTATATATGCTCTGTTGTTATATACAACAGACGTCGAACTTCTAAACAAAAATAATTGATATTCATAACGAGTGAAATATAATTGAAAAACAGATTTTACAAAAACAACCTATATATATGTGTATGTGTGTGTTTGCGGCCACACATATGCATTTTAATAAGAGGGAATATAGTTCAATGTTATTTTGAGTAGGATTTTCGTGACACAAATTGTTTTAAAAATGGTATTTGCTAAAATGGTGGCTAATTTCTATTTTTATGTCATTTCAAGGCGTTTTTTTTATTTATTAAATTATTCGGTGGGACGGAAGAATGGATTTGTAGTCATTTAAGAAAATGTTCATGGTTTCCATCCAAAAATAAACTCCATTCGACTTAGTCCTTGTTTGATGTCGTGAAATGAATGCAAATCTGACAAGTGTAATTAGAAAGAGTTCTTTATTCCTTGTTAGTGGTGATGGAAATGGAAATAAAAGAACGTGCACTGGATGTTTTTAAAAGGCGAAACAATTTTGTCAAATCTATCCACACGCATTTATTTATAGTTACATTCTCACTAGATGAAGTAGTTGTCTCGCCAAGAACGCAAAATAATGATGATATCAGTTTTGGCCGCACACTCCTCCTCCTCCCCCCTCCTCCTCTTACTACTACTCTAATAATAATAATAATAATAATAATAATAATAATAATAATAACAACAATAATACCATTGATAATAAATTACCACCGCCGACATTTACATCACCAACAGCACTACTATCACCCCTTATCACCACAGTCAGGATTATGATCATGGTCATTACCAGCAGCAGCAACAATACCACAACCAACATCCTCGTCACAATAATCGTCGTTGCTTTGGTCAACATATTTATCATCACGACGAGGTTGATGATGATGACAATGATACTGATGATGATAGAAGGTGACACAGTTCATCTCACAGATACATTTTCATTTCGGGATGTTGGCAATTCTCACCCCACCCCCACCCCACGATGGTCATTTTAGAAAGAATTCTTACGATGAAGATGTATCCTACTCGTTTGTCTGAGTCATACAAAATGAATTATGTTTAAGAACAATCACAATTACCAAAAATAAGCATCATCATCATCATCATCATCATCATCATCGTCATCTTCTTCGTCAGCATGCCCATCAACATCAAGTCTGTGTCAATTTGTTATCATGAATTAGCATCATCAATGACATTTATCATCAATGATCTGACAACGTTTTGTCATCTCTACGTTTTCTGTGAATTCACGGATTTGCTGCAGATCTTCAAAGAGACGGTGGTATATTTCTGCCATGTGCTTTGTATGTTCTACTTCATCTTTGTAGCATGTTAATTCCTGCTTATGATCTGAACTATTCAGTCTGAGTTATTTCAAATAAAACAGACTGTAATGTATGGGCTACAAACTCTATACCCATCTGTGAAATTTCTCGGCAGTTTCCATCTTGCTATCAAAATGAAAACAGGGAAAAAAAATTACGTAATTGCTCTATAAGTTAGAGGTATTCAGTCTAAACTTTTCCCCTCGGCATAAAAATCCACAGAGTATAAAGTATTTTGAAATTTTCTATTTTCCTGTTGATTGTCGTGGTTTGCTGGTTCTGTACAATTTTAGGAGGTCTAACCTCCCAGGCTTTACCACTCGCTGTAAGAAGAGGTTATTTTTGGTAAATCAACAAATATCTTCACTGGGGAATGCCGAGGGTGCATGTTTTGCAGGAGATAATGCATCGCCTTTCGTGCGCTGGCTGTTCCATCACACTTTCCGACCCAAGTGCAATATCCTCCCGCTGTGGATGAAAAATAAATACTTATAAATATTATTGGGCAATTTTTTCCCTATAATAATACTTAACTATCGCTTGTGGAAATATTTACATTAGTTGGATTCAAGATTAATATAAAAAATCTAAGGGTTAAGTTTTAGGTTATTAAGCAAGAATTGACATTCATTGATTCTCATTTAATTATGGATCAAATTTAATGCAAATATTAAATATATGCATTTTAAAACAAGAACTAGGCCCTATATTTACGAGAAAAATCTTCTACAAACTGAGATTTTAGAAATATTATTTATTTTATCTGTATTGTCAGATTTTCACAGATACAGAAATATTTTTCCACATTCGGATGAAACGTAATCAAATATATTACTTTGCCTTTATTCGAAGAAAGTTAAGAATTTTAGCTCCTTCCCATGGAGTAATGATGTGATACAAGGCTCAAAAAGTGATATTTTAAATCCAGCACAATAATAGAAAAACACTATGACTTGCAACAATGCCTGGGAAGTTAGTCGGCATTTCTCAGTATCGACGTTTCAGACGATTTACAATGCATAACCTCTTCTCAAAAAGAAAGGGTAAAAGCATGGGATGGTAAACATACTATAACTGCAGGACTGAAGATATACCTCAGTCAACAGGGGACAAGCCACCTCAGAAATAGTATAGACTCTGTTGATTGTAATGCTGGGAGAAAAAATCCAGTAGGAGATTGTATTAAGCACAGAAATCAAATAATCTGGAGTCTGTGAGTTTAACACATATACAGACGAGTAGATTGTTATTTGATATTTTTTCATCAGTTCGAATCGAAACAAAAAACATCTAACACTCCATCGTTATTCGTTACTATCTAAGACAATAAGTAATGTTTACCTAAGCTATATAAATTAAGATACATCTATATATCTATAAAAGTGAAAGTGTCTGTGTGTGTACATTTCCCTTCCAAACTACTCGGTCACTTTTCAATCTCCAGACTTGAGATTTGAGAAAAAGGGGTATTGTGTATTCTATAAAATGTTTTAATTTATTTTTGGAGAGAGATTTTGCTATCAAGAGGTCAAAGTTCAACGATGTGACCTGTGAAAACTCTACCAAACTCCTCTGTCAATTTTGGTCTAAACACTTAAAATTGTAAATGTAGGTTACTTGTGCATGGGTCAAACTTTTAAATTGGATTCATGTCCAGAAAAATAAATGTTACGGGATCAAAATTGGAGTCAATGTTTTAAAAAACTGACCTTTGCGGTCTCTAGCAAATTCCGCAGCCAGTTTTTGGTCTAAACATTTGAAATTTTATATAAAATTTATCCAAACATAATGCAAGCTTTTGATCCTTTTTTTGTCCGGAAATGTTGCTCCCTATGGGTTAAAGTTCAAAAGATTTGATCGTGTCTGTCTCTAGCAAACTACTCAGCCAATTTTGGGTCTACACATGAAAAGTTTTACATAAAAAGTATTCAGACATGCAGCAATTTAATCAGTTTTACGGGGAAAATTTGACTGCCAAGAGGTTAAAGTTGAAAGAGTTTACTATCAAACTCCTCCGCCAATTTTAGGTTTAAGCACTCGAAATTTTAGATGTAGATTACCTGAACATCGGTGAAACTTTTTAATACATACATATATATATATATATATATATATATATATATATATATATATATATATATGAACAAATGATTAATAAAATATGTTAAAAGACATCTTGAAAAAGAGTTAAAAAAACATATTTAATTTTAAAAAAGGAAGCACAAGATAAGTGGATAGTCCTTAATCCGCGGAGTTTCGAAGAAATACTCTCCTTCTCATCAGAGGGCAGGAATTAGCAAAATGCAGGAGCGGATTTTGCATATAAAAGTATTTAATGAAACTACAAGTAAGTCAAAGATCTTACTTGGTTAAAAAAAAAGGGTGAGGTAAGGGGAACAGGAGACAAAAGAAAAATAATAAAAAGATTTCACATGAATGGATAGTCCGGTGAAGGGTAAAAATCCAAAAATGGTAAAATCCAAAATGGTCGAATTTAAAATTTCAATCCACTGGGTAAATGGTCCAAAATCACCTAATTACCTTAGTAAACTTATTGTAACTTTTATTTATTTATATATATATATATATATATATATATATATATATATATATATATATATATATATATATATATATATATATATATATATGCACATAAAGTTATAAACAGTACATAGGGACCGAGTAAAGCCGGGCTGAACTGCTATTTGACGTATAAATGTGTATTTTCGCAAGTGTAGAGAAGAATTTTAAATTGACTTACGTCTGCTAAGTTGTTATTGTATCAATGTTGACTATTTAGCATCTATGTTACTAGTTTAACCTCCAAACGAAATTATTCCACAGATCCGAAATCACTATATATAAATTTTCAAGTCTGTATAACCAAAATAAACGAGGAATTTTAAGAGATTGTTCAATCACATAGATGAAACGAAAACTTTACTTCATATAATGAATCTTTGGAACAATTTCCATTTGGATTTTAGCATGTAAATAGCTGCTAACAGGTCAAAATTTAAAAAATGGAATTTAGCAAACGTAAGACGAGTTAAAACTGTATGTACACATGCGCTAATATGGATTTATACTTTAAACTGCATTCAATATTAAAGTTTATGTATTCATTTGTTCTTAGGCCATATGTTAGTCAATGCCGCTGAAGAACTAAGTGTTTTAATTTAAGCTGATGTCACCGTGGTCATATTTTTAGAAAACATTTGACATCTCTATTATAAATCAGGTACAATATTATAATCAGTGGAAAATTGGTTCTGTAATTATAAATAAGAAATCTGCTAAATTCAAATATTATATTTAAGCTTATATTACGACCGCGCCTAGCTAGACATCTTTGTTGCTTGTTTAAAAATAACGCAGCGTTTTTCTCCGCTAGATTAATGTTTGTGCATGCAGTCGAGATTGCAGATCCACTATAACTAACTAGAGTTGGGTTAATGCATTTCGAAAAGTCGACGGAAAACTTAATAAAGGAATGGCAAATTAGGTGTTAGAATCGGAAGCCTAATTTTGTTGACACAATTTTACGTGCGTAAATTCGGAGATATTTTCAGCATAATCTGATGTAATAATTTAATGAGGCGTTTGCTGGGTACACCTTGTAAGTGGTATAATTTAACGAACGTAACTTTCCATTGGTGCTTTTGAAGGTAAGGATTATTGACGGAGGAAAGTGGTGATGAAGGAAAGTAAAACTATATTAAATAAAGCATACAGTGGGGAATGAGCCTAAAATGTTCATGTAAAAGAAGTAAAAAAAACACACACACACACAATGAATAAAAAAAAAAAATAAAACAATATCCGGTTTACAAATTTCGAAAGGGGGAAAAAAGTTAAGACGTAAAAATAAAAATTAAGGGATGATAAAAAGACAAGAAATAAATTGACTGGATGAAAACATAAAATGTAATATAAAAGAAAGGAAAAAAGGAAAAAAATAAAAACGAAATAAACATGCAACAACTCAACGAAACAATCTATACTGCTATATATATATATATATATATATATATATATATATATATATATATATATATATATATATATATATATGTTTGTGTGTGCATTGATATTCATATTAAACAATCGTTTTTCTATCTGTGTAAAAGGAAATACAACTTAGTTATATATGGATCGTAGAATTACATTCATCTGAAAAAGATCCATTAAATTATTTATTAAATCATTCATTTTAAGTAATTCCATATTATTTTTAGTTTTTTTTAAAACATGATCATCTTTAGTTTACTATTTCGTGTAATTATATTCATGCAGATATTCTACATAATTTATATTTACGTAATATTTGCGTACAAAGGTTATAGTAAAAACAAACGCCGTTTTCTATGTATTTATGTAGGCATATATATATATATATATATATATATATATATGTTTAAAAAAGAATTGCCTACCATACTCCTCCGTATTTTTTTTCAACAAACATGAAACTAAATATATAAGGGTATTCGAACCTATACGAAACTTTATACTTGGGTTTTAACCGGGGAAAATCGGTGCAAAAGCTTTTAAAAAAATGGAATTTGTCAGGTGGACTTTTTTATATTGCCACTTTTATTGAGAGTACACAAATGGAAGTTGATCCCATTCGAAGGAGTCCTCTCTGGCTGCAACACACTTGTTTTACTATTCCAACAACTTTTGGAAGGCTGTCTGGATGTCCTCCTGTGTTGGTGTGTTAATGGTCATCGTCACAGTCTGTTTTATATCCTCAATTGTCACATAGACGGCATAATCACGCTGACACACCGGTTCCCGCTGGATAAACGAAGTTAAGCAACACTGAGCCTGGTCAGTACTAAAATGGCCGAGTGTTTGGGACTTTCAGATGCTATATGTGCTTTCCGCTTATCTAGGCATTGTTTCCAGTTGTCCTGGTCTTCTTGCCACTGGACCCAAACAGTGTCGATTCAGGAGAGGCGTGGTTAAGGATTGCGCGACCCTTGCCTCACAATTACACGCGCAACTGCCCCTATAGGGGATATCCTTTGTCTTTCGAGACTGAGCGGAGGCATCGATTGATTGTCACATAACGACAACCTTTAGGTTTTCCTTGGGCTTAGAGAATAATCAAAAGTCCCAGGGAGCAAGGAGTGTGAAAACTGCCTTGATGCTCATTTTGCGTTTGAAATTAATTAATTGAAAATAATACTTGACATTAAAAATTAATAACAAAATACAGTACAGTATATCACACACATGTATATAATCAAATAACATCATAAATAACACCGTCAGGCGGGGGCAAATACTGTAACCTGGTACCGGAAAAAAAACCCATCGCATTCCACATCATAACCTGAAAAAAAAAACGTATTTACTGCATATAAAATAATTTCATTAAATTAACTGTATGTTCTCCATAGTTTAATGTATTGTGGACAAATCACTGCGAGGAGGCATGTAGGATTACGCACGGCGGCGGGTTCCTGACTAGACCAGGGTATTTGATCGATTTGATTGACGAATGTTCGCTTTCACCGATTTCGATTACAAAAGTATTTAAAAAAAATAGGACATTGTTTGGTTCTCATTAAATCACGCAGAATTCGGGACACGATGCTCGTATATAGATATGTTTATATGTAGAATAATCATTATTCGTTTATACCTACAGACGTTCCTTAGCTTTTGTTCGAACGACGGAAGGCGTAAACGTTGCGTAAACGCTAGTTTACTGATTATTGTTCAGTTTTATCAATTCCAACACCAGTAGATTGTCGGTATGATATGGTAACAGAACATAGAAGACTATCTGATTTCAAAATGACCACTCTGTATACCGTAAGGAAGCACTACTGCGGAAAAGTTTTCTACAAGTGTGAAATGATTTCAAATATATTATTTTTTACAAATAAATTAATGCCTCGTTTGCTGCGCGCGTAAATTCGAGACAGATGACACAATTGCAAGTGTTAACGGGATAGATTAAATTAAAACATGGCGGCTCAAATACATTTAGAAAGAATTTTCCACTCTATTACTACGAGACCTTTTTATGTATTTTATTCCATTTCTAACGTAATATCCTGTTGATACGTTTTGGTCTTGTTGATTAGCCTTTAAATCTTCCAGTTTGAAATCTAATTTCTTTCTTATGTATTTAACACTTCATTTATTTAGAGCTATTATATATATATATATTTTTTGAATACATTAATGAAGCTTACCTTTTTACTATCATTTTGGACAGAAAGTGTACTCCCGTTATATAAGAAACCTTAACAGAAACTAGGAAAGATACAAAAAATAACAGATTCAAAATGAAAGAAAAAAATATATACAAAGGGGTGCATTTAACAAAAGATAATATTCCCAAACTCCTTCATTGGAAACTGTCCGTTTGCTTTTTTACTTTGGCAGATTTGGTTTTTCAGATATTAAATATCCCGTGAGAGGAGATACCGAGAGAGGAAGATAGACAAGAAGAGTGTGTGTGTGTGTGTGTGTGTGTGTGTGTGTGAGAGAGAGAGAGAAGGAAAAACGCCAAAAGAAATAAAGTTCAACGTAGATATGTGCTTATCGCATTTCTGCCACAGCCGCTGCTTCAGCCGATATCCCTTGGCAAGTTGAAATCCAATAGGAAAAGAACATAAAAAGTGACCGCTCCTTTAAAGAATACCCTCGTCAAGCCGACACAATGAACTCTCAATGAAAATCTTTAGCAAGTAGAGGTACGTGGGAAGCTTAGCGGATACCGTCGCGCTTCCATAGTATTGGATATATCCTGGTCTTGTATGGAGTAAGACATATTTAAATGTTATGAACACCGTAATTTCCAGTGTTTTCTTTTAAAGAATCTCTCAATCCCAGTGTATCCTGAATATATATATATATATATATATATATATATATATAACATATATATGAATATATATATATATATATGAATATATATATATATTATATGAATATATATATATATATATATATATATATATATATATTATTGTTTCTTAATATTGTTTTATTCCCTTGGTGTCTTTGGTTTGAATAACTTACACGTCGCTTAGTTTTATTCTATTTCAATGGCTTTTATAATCACCAAAAGTTCAACAATTTTATTTTAATATTCATAAATACGATATGTTTTTTTGCTGTTTCATCCAACCGACAATCTACTGTTGTTGGAATTGATAAAAGTGAGTCATAGTTAGTAAATTAACGTTTAAGCAACGTTCACAACTTCAAGAGGTTTCAATACTTTTTTTAGTATGGCCACTTTTATTGGTAATACACCTATGACACTCTAGTCTCCTTCGAAGTGATATCTTTCGTCTGCAATTAACTTATACCGTTCGAACAAATTACGGAAGTTCCCATGCAAGTCCTTTTGTGTGAGCGTGTCAATAATTCTCGTCAGCCTCTTTCCTCCCTTCAATTGTGTCATAACGACAGCCTCTAAAGTTTTTTTCTTGAGCTTAGGAAACAAACAAAATTCACAAGGAGCAAGGTTCGGACTAGGGAGGGTGATGAACTGTCTTGATACGCATCTTGGTTCAATTATCTGTGAAATGGATAGTGATATGAACTGCACCTTTAGATCAAACTTCGCGCAAATCTTCCGCCAGTTCAGTTACTACCTAATAATTTTTTGAAAAGTTCCCACACCGAAATCAATCTGTGCACTTATTATCTCTATGAAATTCTTTATTTGGTCAATCAACTTTGGTGTTCTGATATCCTTACCTCTCACACTACTCATAATTTCTCGCAGACGACCTGCCTTCGTTGGATCTCTTATGCCACTTCATAACTGATGCACTATTCATGCAAGACGGTCCAAAAGTATCATGGCGCATTTAATACGTCACTGTGGCATTATTCCAAGTTAAAAACAGAATATTATTTTTCTAAATGGTTCCTACGTTCAGGTTGCACTTTTGAAATTCATCTGCTGTGAAAATCAGGTTTGAGTTGGGTGCATTGTTTATTTGAACCTAAATCATAACAAAACTGTTCAGACATATCATAAGATGCATAGAAAACCATACTGGATTTTCAAGAGTCTACGATCATTTTAAATGCCTGTACTAAAAAAGTATGTACCCTTGTTTTAGGCACCTCGTTCGATGAGAACATCCATCAGAATAATGTCGAAGAATACATCGGCCAAAATAAAAACAGCAGAAAATAAAAGATTAATAGAAAACAATAGAAATAATCCATTTTTATGTTCTTTGATTCAACTGAACTGCAAATCTTTAATATCATTCTATTTCCATTGCTTTTATATTTATTAACATGCATCTTATGACATGAGATACTCACAAAACAATGAGTATTGCACTAAACAATATTACTTCGCCATTGATAGAGAGGATGGTGATCGCAAATAAAGTAATTCATTCCATTCTAATTAGTTTCTATACTCAATAATTTCTTGGTTAATTAGGATATAATTAGAGAAACTGCAATTATCTATGTATCAAAGTTATTATCGATTTCTTGCTCTCCTTTTCTTCTCTCTTTATCTTTCCCTTTCTTTCTCTATCACTTTCTCTGTATGTATATATATATATATATATATATATATATTATATATGTATATATATATATTTTTTTATATATGCATATATATACACACACATATATATATGTGTGTTTGTGTGTGCGCGCATGTGTGATTGGATGTTATATATATATATATATATATATATGTGTGTGTGTGTGTATATACATATATTTATATATATATGTATATATATACACACATATATATATATATATATATGTGTGTGTGTGTTTGTGTGTGCGCGCATGTGTGGGTAGCTGTTATATATATATATATATATTTATATGTGTTTGTGTGTGCGCGCGTGTGTGGGTGGGTGTTATATATATATATATATATATATATATATATATATAAAAGTGAACGTCTCTGTGTGTCTGTCTGTGTACATTTCCTTACGAAATAACTCTGACAATTCTTAGTCTACAGACTCGAAATTTAATATACAGGGTCCTGAGATTTGGGGAAATCTATGTGGTCGGTTTTCGACGAGAAATTTGACTGTTAAAAGGGTCAAAGTTCGAGGATTTGACTTTTGAGAACTGTACCAAACTCCTCCGACAATTTTGGGTCTACACACTTGAAATTTTAGATATAGGCTCCTTGGACATAGATCTAACTTAATAACTCGATTTTAATCCAAAGTAATAAATTTTAAGGGGTCATAATAGGGGTAAAAGTTTAAAAAATTGAACCTTTTATTTTTTTTTTTTGCTCAGCATACACCTCCAAACACCCGGACAATTCCGGGCTAAAATGCTAGTATATATATATATATATATATATATATATATATATATATATATATATATATATGTGTGTGTGTGTGTGTGTGTGTGTGTGTCTGTCTGTCTGTCTGTCTGTTTGTTTGTGTGTGCACGCGTGTGTGGGTGGGTGTTTTTTCTCAAAAACGTACAACCAGATTATATCACAAGTAAGATTATATTACTTACGACAATAAAGGATATCTATTTCTTTTCGCCTATTATTGTACTTTTAAATTCGAGATAAAATAATCTATAA